>NC_092024.1:17872749-18071875 GCF_042242105.1 Pempheris klunzingeri | reverse complement strand
ATCGGAGGAGCCGACGCAAAACTGCCTCTTTTTTGCCTCATCCACCTCCAGACCTGCTGGGAAACAGTTACTGATCACTTTTAATGTGGTAAGTCGGCCAGAAAACAAGTGGCAGCCAAAACAGTGGAGGAGGGGGGATTGGCCAAAAACGCTGACCCCGGGGTCAAGGAAATGGCCGTTTTGGGAGCCGACGCAAAACTGCCTCTTTTTTGCCTCATCCACCTCCAGACCTGCTGGGAAACAGTTACTGATCACTTTTAATGTGGTAAGTCGGCCAGAAAACAAGTGGCAGCCAAAACAGTGGAGGAGGGGGGATTGGCCAAAAACGCTGACCCCGGGGTCAAGGAAATGGCCGTTTTGGGAGCCGACGCAAAACTGCCTCTTTTTTGCCTCATCCACCTCCAGACCTGCTGGGAAACAGTTACTGATCACTTTTAATGTGGTAAGTCGGCCAGAAAACAAGTGGCAGCCAAAACAGTGGAGGAGGGGGGATTGGCCAAAAACGCTGACCCCGGGGTCAAGGAAATGGCCGTTTTGGGAGCCGACGCAAAACTGCCTCTTTTTTGCCTCATCCACCTCCAGACCTGCTGGGAAACAGTTACTGATCACTTTTAATGTGGTAAGTCGGCCAGAAAACAAGTGGCAGCCAAAACAGTGGAGGAGGGGGGATTGGCCAAAAACGCTGACCCCGGGGTCAAGGAAATGGCCGTTTTGGGAGCCGACGCAAAACTGCCTCTTTTTTGCCTCATCCACCTCCAGACCTGCTGGGAAACAGTTACTGATCACTTTTAATGTGGTAAGTCGGCCAGAAAACAAGTGGCAGCCAAAACAGTGGAGGAGGGGGGATTGGCCAAAAACGCTGACCCCGGGGTCAAGGAAATGGCCGTTTTGGGAGCCGACGCAAAACTGCCTCTTTTTTGCCTCATCCACCTCCAGACCTGCTGGGAAACAGTTACTGATCACTTTTAATGTGGTAAGTCGGCCAGAAAACAAGTGGCAGCCAAAACAGTGGAGGAGGGGGGATTGGCCAAAAACGCTGACCCCCGGGGTCAAGGAAATGGCCGTTTTGGGAGCCGACGCAAAACTGCCTCTTTTTTGCCTCATCCACCTCCAGACCTGCTGGGAAACAGTTACTGATCACTTTTAATGTGGTAAGTCGGCCAGAAAACAAGTGGCAGCCAAAACAGTGGAGGAGGGGGGATTGGCCAAAAACGCTGACCCCGGGGTCAAGGAAATGGCCGTTTTGGGAGCCGACGCAAAACTGCCTCTTTTTTGCCTCATCCACCTCCAGACCTGCTGGGAAACAGTTACTGATCACTTTTAATGTGGTAAGTCGGCCAGAAAACAAGTGGCAGCCAAAACAGTGGAGGAGGGGGGATTGGCCAAAAACGCTGACCCCGGGGTCAAGGAAATGGCCGTTTTGGGAGCCGACGCAAAACTGCCTCTTTTTTGCCTCATCCACCTCCAGACCTGCTGGGAAACAGTTACTGATCACTTTTAATGTGGTAAGTCGGCCACAAAACAAGTGGCAGCCAAAACAGTGGAGGAGGGGGGATTGGCCAAAAACGCTGACCCCGGTCAAGGAAATGGCCGTTTTGGGAGCCGACGCAAAACTGCCTCTTTTTTGCCTCATCCACCTCCAGACCTGCTGGGAAACAGTTACTGATCACTTTTAATGTGGTAAGTCGGCCAGAAAACAAGTGGCAGCCAAAACAGTGGAGGAGGGGGGATTGGCCAAAAATGCAAGGAAATGGCCGTTTTGGGAGCCGACGCAAAACTGCCTCTTTTTTGCCTCATCCACCTCCAGACCTGCTGGGAAACAGTTACTGATCACTTTTAATGTGGTAAGTCGGCCAGAAAACAAGTGGCAGCCAAAACAGTGGAGGAGGGGGGATTGGCCAAAAACGCTGACCCCGGGGTCAAGGAAATGGCCGTTTTGGGAGCCGACGCAAAACTGCCTCTTTTTTGCCTCATCCACCTCCAGACCTGCTGGGAAACAGTTACTGATCACTTTTAATGTGGTAAGTCGGCCAGAAAACAAGTGGCAGCCAAAACAGTGGAGGAGGGGGGATTGGCCAAAAATGCAAGGAAATGGCCGTTTTGGGAGCCGACGCAAAACTGCCTCTTTTTTGCCTCATCCACCTCCAGACCTGCTGGGAAACAGTTACTGATCACTTTTAATGTGGTAAGTCGGCCAGAAAACAAGTGGCAGCCAAAACAGTGGAGGAGGGGGGATTGGCCAAAAACGCTGACCCCGGGGTCAAGGAAATGGCCGTTTTGGGAGCCGACGCAAAACTGCCTCTTTTTTGCCTCATCCACCTCCAGACCTGCTGGGAAACAGTTACTGATCACTTTTAATGTGGTAAGTCGGCCACAAAACAAGTGGCAGCCAAAACAGTGGAGGAGGGGGGATTGGCCAAAAACGCTGACCCCGGGGTCAAGGAAATGGCCGTTTTGGGAGCCGACGCAAAACTGCCTCTTTTTTGCCTCATCCACCTCCAGACCTGCTGGGAAACAGTTACTGATCACTTTTAATGTGGTAAGTCGGCCACAAAACAAGTGGCAGCCAAAACAGTGGAGGAGGGGGGATTGGCCAAAAACGCTGACCCCGGGGTCAAGGAAATGGCCGTTTTGGGAGCCGACGCAAAACTGCCTCTTTTTTGCCTCATCCACCTCCAGACCTGCTGGGAAACAGTTACTGATCACTTTTAATGTGGTAAGTCGGCCAGAAAACAAGTGGCAGCCAAAACAGTGGAGGAGGGGGGATTGGCCAAAAACGCTGACCCCGGGGTCAAGGAAATGGCCGTTTTGGGAGCCGACGCAAAACTGCCTCTTTTTTGCCTCATCCACCTCCAGACCTGCTGGGAAACAGTTACTGATCACTTTTAATGTGGTAAGTCGGCCACAAAACAAGTGGCAGCCAAAACAGTGGAGGAGGGGGGATTGGCCAAAAACGCTGACCCCGGGGTCAAGGAAATGGCCGTTTTGGGAGCCGACGCAAAACTGCCTCTTTTTTGCCTCATCCACCTCCAGACCTGCTGGGAAACAGTTACTGATCACTTTTAATGTGGTAAGTCGGCCAGAAAACAAGTGGCAGCCAAAACAGTGGAGGAGGGGGGATTGGCCAAAAACGCTGACCCCGGGGTCAAGGAAATGGCCGTTTTGGGAGCCGACGCAAAACTGCCTCTTTTTTGCCTCATCCACCTCCAGACCTGCTGGGAAACAGTTACTGATCACTTTTAATGTGGTAAGTCGGCCAGAAAACAAGTGGCAGCCAAAACAGTGGAGGAGGGGGGATTGGCCAAAAACGCTGACCCCGGGGTCAAGGAAATGGCCGTTTTGGGAGCCGACGCAAAACTGCCTCTTTTTTGCCTCATCCACTTCCAGACCTGCTGGGAAACAGTTACTGATCACTTTTAATGTGGTAAGTCGGCCAGAAAACAAGTGGCAGCCAAAACAGTGGAGGAGGGGGGATTGGCCAAAAACGCTGACCCCGGGGTCAAGGAAATGGCCGTTTTGGGAGCCGACGCAAAACTGCCTCTTTTTTGCCTCATCCACCTCCAGACCTGCTGGGAAACAGTTACTGATCACTTTTAATGTGGTAAGTCGGCCAGAAAACAAGTGGCAGCCAAAACAGTGGAGGAGGGGGGATTGGCCAAAAATGCAAGGAAATGGCCGTTTTGGGAGCCGACGCAAAACTGCCTCTTTTTTGCCTCATCCACCTCCAGACCTGCTGGGAAACAGTTACTGATCACTTTTAATGTGGTAATTCGGCCAGAAAACAAGTGGCAGCCAAAACAGTGGAGGAGGGGGGATTGGCCAAAAACGCTGACCCCGGGGTCAAGGAAATGGCCGTTTTGGGAGCCGACGCAAAACTGCCTCTTTTTTGCCTCATCCACCTCCAGACCTGCTGGGAAACAGTTACTGATCACTTTTAATGTGGTAAGTCGGCCAGAAAACAAGTGGCAGCCAAAACAGTGGAGGAGGGGGGATTGGCCAAAAACGCTGACCCCGGGGTCAAGGAAATGGCCGTTTTGGGAGCCGACGCAAAACTGCCTCTTTTTTGCCTCATCCACCTCCAGACCTGCTGGGAAACAGTTACTGATCACTTTTAATGTGGTAAGTCGGCCAGAAAACAAGTGGCAGCCAAAACAGTGGAGGAGGGGGGATTGGCCAAAAATGCAAGGAAATGGCCGTTTTGGGAGCCGACGCAAAACTGCCTCTTTTTTGCCTCATCCACCTCCAGACCTGCTGGGAAACAGTTACTGATCACTTTTAATGTGGTAAGTCGGCCAGAAAACAAGTGGCAGCCAAAACAGTGGAGGAGGGGGGATTGGCCAAAAACGCTGACCCCGGGGTCAAGGAAATGGCCGTTTTGGGAGCCGACGCAAAACTGCCTCTTTTTTGCCTCATCCACCTCCAGACCTACTGGGAAACAGTTACTGATCACTTTTAATGTGGTAAGTCGGCCAGAAAACAAGTGGCAGCCAAAACAGTGGAGGAGGGGGGATTGGCCAAAAATGCAAGGAAATGGCCGTTTTGGGAGCCTGCTGGGAAACAGTTACTGATCACTTTTAATGTGGTAAGTCGGCCACAAAACAAGTGGCAGCCAAAACAGTGGAGGAGGGGGGATTGGCCAAAAACGCTGACCCCGGGGTCAAGGAAATGGCCGTTTTGGGAGCCGACGCAAAACTGCCTCTTTTTTGCCTCATCCACCTCCAGACCTGCTGGGAAACAGTTACTGATCACTTTTAATGTGGTAAGTCGGCCAGAAAACAAGTGGCAGCCAAAACAGTGGAGGAGGGGGGATTGGCCAAAAACGCTGACCCCGGGGTCAAGGAAATGGCCGTTTTGGGAGCCGACGCAAAACTGCCTCTTTTTTGCCTCATCCACCTCCAGACCTGCTGGGAAACAGTTACTGATCACTTTTAATGTGGTAAGTCGGCCACAAAACAAGTGGCAGCCAAAACAGTGGAGGAGGGGGGATTGGCCAAAAACGCTGACCCCGGGGTCAAGGAAATGGCCGTTTTGGGAGCCGACGCAAAACTGCCTCTTTTTTGCCTCATCCACCTCCAGACCTGCTGGGAAACAGTTACTGATCACTTTTAATGTGGTAAGTCGGCCAGAAAACAAGTGGCAGCCAAAACAGTGGAGGAGGGGGGATTGGCCAAAAACGCTGACCCCGGGGTCAAGGAAATGGCCGTTTTGGGAGCCGACGCAAAACTGCCTCTTTTTTGCCTCATCCACCTCCAGACCTGCTGGGAAACAGTTACTGATCACTTTTAATGTGGTAAGTCGGCCAGAAAACAAGTGGCAGCCAAAACAGTGGAGGAGGGGGGATTGGCCAAAAACGCTGACCCCGGGGTCAAGGAAATGGCCGTTTTGGGAGCCGACGCAAAACTGCCTCTTTTTTGCCTCATCCACTTCCAGACCTGCTGGGAAACAGTTACTGATCACTTTTAATGTGGTAAGTCGGCCAGAAAACAAGTGGCAGCCAAAACAGTGGAGGAGGGGGGATTGGCCAAAAACGCTGACCCCGGGGTCAAGGAAATGGCCGTTTTGGGAGCCGACGCAAAACTGCCTCTTTTTTGCCTCATCCACCTCCAGACCTGCTGGGAAACAGTTACTGATCACTTTTAATGTGGTAAGTCGGCCAGAAAACAAGTGGCAGCCAAAACAGTGGAGGAGGGGGGATTGGCCAAAAATGCAAGGAAATGGCCGTTTTGGGAGCCGACGCAAAACTGCCTCTTTTTTGCCTCATCCACCTCCAGACCTGCTGGGAAACAGTTACTGATCACTTTTAATGTGGTAATTCGGCCAGAAAACAAGTGGCAGCCAAAACAGTGGAGGAGGGGGGATTGGCCAAAAACGCTGACCCCCGGGGTCAAGGAAATGGCCGTTTTGGGAGCCGACGCAAAACTGCCTCTTTTTTGCCTCATCCACCTCCAGACCTGCTGGGAAACAGTTACTGATCACTTTTAATGTGGTAAGTCGGCCAGAAAACAAGTGGCAGCCAAAACAGTGGAGGAGGGGGGATTGGCCAAAAACGCTGACCCCGGGGTCAAGGAAATGGCCGTTTTGGGAGCCGACGCAAAACTGCCTCTTTTTTGCCTCATCCACCTCCAGACCTGCTGGGAAACAGTTACTGATCACTTTTAATGTGGTAAGTCGGCCAGAAAACAAGTGGCAGCCAAAACAGTGGAGGAGGGGGGATTGGCCAAAAATGCAAGGAAATGGCCGTTTTGGGAGCCGACGCAAAACTGCCTCTTTTTTGCCTCATCCACCTCCAGACCTGCTGGGAAACAGTTACTGATCACTTTTAATGTGGTAAGTCGGCCAGAAAACAAGTGGCAGCCAAAACAGTGGAGGAGGGGGGATTGGCCAAAAACGCTGACCCCGGGGTCAAGGAAATGGCCGTTTTGGGAGCCGACGCAAAACTGCCTCTTTTTTGCCTCATCCACCTCCAGACCTACTGGGAAACAGTTACTGATCACTTTTAATGTGGTAAGTCGGCCAGAAAACAAGTGGCAGCCAAAACAGTGGAGGAGGGGGGATTGGCCAAAAATGCAAGGAAATGGCCGTTTTGGGAGCCGACGCAAAACTGGCTCTTTTTTGCCTCATCCACCTCCAGACCTGCTGGGAAACAGTTACTGATCACTTTTAATGTGGTAAGTCGGCCAGAAAACAAGTGGCAGCCAAAACAGTGGAGGAGGGGGGATTGGCCAAAAACGCTGACCCCGGGGTCAAGGAAATGGCCGTTTTGGGAGCCGACGCAAAACTGCCTCTTTTTTGCCTCATCCACCTCCAGACCTGCTGGGAAACAGTTACTGATCACTTTTAATGTGGTAAGTCGGCCAGAAAACAAGTGGCAGCCAAAACAGTGGAGGAGGGGGGATTGGCCAAAAACGCTGACCCCGGGGTCAAGGAAATGGCCGTTTTGGGAGCCGACGCAAAACTGCCTCTTTTTTGCCTCATCCACCTCCAGACCTGCTGGGAAACAGTTACTGATCACTTTTAATGTGGTAAGTCGGCCAGAAAACAAGTGGCAGCCAAAACAGTGGAGGAGGGGGGATTGGCCAAAAACGCTGACCCCGGGGTCAAGGAAATGGCCGTTTTGGGAGCCGACGCAAAACTGCCTCTTTTTTGCCTCATCCACCTCCAGACCTGCTGGGAAACAGTTACTGATCACTTTTAATGTGGTAAGTCGGCCAGAAAACAAGTGGCAGCCAAAACAGTGGAGGAGGGGGGATTGGCCAAAAATGCAAGGAAATGGCCGTTTTGGGAGCCGACGCAAAACTGCCTCTTTTTTGCCTCATCCACCTCCAGACCTGCTGGGAAACAGTTACTGATCACTTTTAATGTGGTAAGTCGGCCAGAAAACAAGTGGCAGCCAAAACAGTGGAGGAGGGGGGATTGGCCAAAAACGCTGACCCCGGGGTCAAGGAAATGGCCGTTTTGGGAGCCGACGCAAAACTGCCTCTTTTTTGCCTCATCCACCTCCAGACCTGCTGGGAAACAGTTACTGATCACTTTTAATGTGGTAAGTCGGCCAGAAAACAAGTGGCAGCCAAAACAGTGGAGGAGGGGGGATTGGCCAAAAACGCTGACCCCGGGGTCAAGGAAATGGCCGTTTTGGGAGCCGACGCAAAACTGCCTCTTTTTTGCCTCATCCACCTCCAGACCTGCTGGGAAACAGTTACTGATCACTTTTAATGTGGTAAGTTGGCCAGAAAACAAGTGGCAGCCAAAACAGTGGAGGAGGGGGGATTGGCCAAAAACGCTGACCCCGGGGTCAAGGAAATGGCCGTTTTGGGAGCCGACGCAAAACTGCCTCTTTTTTGCCTCATCCACCTCCAGACCTGCTGGGAAACAGTTACTGATCACTTTTAATGTGGTAAGTCGGCCACAAAACAAGTGGCAGCCAAAACAGTGGAGGAGGGGGGATTGGCCAAAAACGCTGACCCCGGGGTCAAGGAAATGGCCGTTTTGGGAGCCGACGCAAAACTGCCTCTTTTTTGCCTCATCCACTTCCAGACCTGCTGGGAAACAGTTACTGATCACTTTTAATGTGGTAAGTCGGCCAGAAAACAAGTGGCAGCCAAAACAGTGGAGGAGGGGGGATTGGCCAAAAACGCTGACCCCGGGGTCAAGGAAATGGCCGTTTTGGGAGTCGACGCAAAACTGCCTCTTTTTTGCCTCATCCACCTCCAGACCTGCTGGGAAACAGTTACTGATCACTTTTAATGTGGTAAGTCGGCCAGAAAACAAGTGGCAGCCAAAACAGTGGAGGAGGGGGGATTGGCCAAAAACGCTGACCCCGGGGTCAAGGAAATGGCCGTTTTGGGAGCCGACGCAAAACTGCCTCTTTTTTGCCTCATCCACCTCCAGACCTGCTGGGAAACAGTTACTGATCACTTTTAATGTGGTAAGTCGGCCAGAAAACAAGTGGCAGCCAAAACAGTGGAGGAGGGGGGATTGGCCAAAAACGCTGACCCCGGGGTCAAGGAAATGGCCGTTTTGGGAGCCGACGCAAAACTGCCTCTTTTTTGCCTCATCCACCTCCAGACCTGCTGGGAAACAGTTACTGATCACTTTTAATGTGGTAAGTCGGCCAGAAAACAAGTGGCAGCCAAAACAGTGGAGGAGGGGGGATTGGCCAAAAACGCTGACCCCGGGGTCAAGGAAATGGCCGTTTTGGGAGCCGACGCAAAACTGCCTCTTTTTTGCCTCATCCACCTCCAGACCTGCTGGGAAACAGTTACTGATCACTTTTAATGTGGTAAGTCGGCCACAAAACAAGTGGCAGCCAAAACAGTGGAGGAGGGGGGATTGGCCAAAAACGCTGACCCCGGTCAAGGAAATGGCCGTTTTGGGAGCCGACGCAAAACTGCCTCTTTTTTGCCTCATCCACCTCCAGACCTGCTGGGAAACAGTTACTGATCACTTTTAATGTGGTAAGTCGGCCAGAAAACAAGTGGCAGCCAAAACAGTGGAGGAGGGGGGATTGGCCAAAAATGCAAGGAAATGGCCGTTTTGGGAGCCGACGCAAAACTGCCTCTTTTTTGCCTCATCCACCTCCAGACCTGCTGGGAAACAGTTACTGATCACTTTTAATGTGGTAAGTCGGCCAGAAAACAAGTGGCAGCCAAAACAGTGGAGGAGGGGGGATTGGCCAAAAACGCTGACCCCGGGGTCAAGGAAATGGCCGTTTTGGGAGCCGACGCAAAACTGCCTCTTTTTTGCCTCATCCACCTCCAGACCTGCTGGGAAACAGTTACTGATCACTTTTAATGTGGTAAGTCGGCCAGAAAACAAGTGGCAGCCAAAACAGTGGAGGAGGGGGGATTGGCCAAAAATGCAAGGAAATGGCCGTTTTGGGAGCCGACGCAAAACTGCCTCTTTTTTGCCTCATCCACCTCCAGACCTGCTGGGAAACAGTTACTGATCACTTTTAATGTGGTAAGTCGGCCAGAAAACAAGTGGCAGCCAAAACAGTGGAGGAGGGGGGATTGGCCAAAAACGCTGACCCCGGGGTCAAGGAAATGGCCGTTTTGGGAGCCGACGCAAAACTGCCTCTTTTTTGCCTCATCCACCTCCAGACCTGCTGGGAAACAGTTACTGATCACTTTTAATGTGGTAAGTCGGCCACAAAACAAGTGGCAGCCAAAACAGTGGAGGAGGGGGGATTGGCCAAAAACGCTGACCCCGGGGTCAAGGAAATGGCCGTTTTGGGAGCCGACGCAAAACTGCCTCTTTTTTGCCTCATCCACCTCCAGACCTGCTGGGAAACAGTTACTGATCACTTTTAATGTGGTAAGTCGGCCACAAAACAAGTGGCAGCCAAAACAGTGGAGGAGGGGGGATTGGCCAAAAACGCTGACCCCGGGGTCAAGGAAATGGCCGTTTTGGGAGCCGACGCAAAACTGCCTCTTTTTTGCCTCATCCACCTCCAGACCTGCTGGGAAACAGTTACTGATCACTTTTAATGTGGTAAGTCGGCCAGAAAACAAGTGGCAGCCAAAACAGTGGAGGAGGGGGGATTGGCCAAAAACGCTGACCCCGGGGTCAAGGAAATGGCCGTTTTGGGAGCCGACGCAAAACTGCCTCTTTTTTGCCTCATCCACCTCCAGACCTGCTGGGAAACAGTTACTGATCACTTTTAATGTGGTAAGTCGGCCACAAAACAAGTGGCAGCCAAAACAGTGGAGGAGGGGGGATTGGCCAAAAACGCTGACCCCGGGGTCAAGGAAATGGCCGTTTTGGGAGCCGACGCAAAACTGCCTCTTTTTTGCCTCATCCACCTCCAGACCTGCTGGGAAACAGTTACTGATCACTTTTAATGTGGTAAGTCGGCCAGAAAACAAGTGGCAGCCAAAACAGTGGAGGAGGGGGGATTGGCCAAAAACGCTGACCCCGGGGTCAAGGAAATGGCCGTTTTGGGAGCCGACGCAAAACTGCCTCTTTTTTGCCTCATCCACCTCCAGACCTGCTGGGAAACAGTTACTGATCACTTTTAATGTGGTAAGTCGGCCAGAAAACAAGTGGCAGCCAAAACAGTGGAGGAGGGGGGATTGGCCAAAAACGCTGACCCCGGGGTCAAGGAAATGGCCGTTTTGGGAGCCGACGCAAAACTGCCTCTTTTTTGCCTCATCCACTTCCAGACCTGCTGGGAAACAGTTACTGATCACTTTTAATGTGGTAAGTCGGCCAGAAAACAAGTGGCAGCCAAAACAGTGGAGGAGGGGGGATTGGCCAAAAACGCTGACCCCGGGGTCAAGGAAATGGCCGTTTTGGGAGCCGACGCAAAACTGCCTCTTTTTTGCCTCATCCACCTCCAGACCTGCTGGGAAACAGTTACTGATCACTTTTAATGTGGTAAGTCGGCCAGAAAACAAGTGGCAGCCAAAACAGTGGAGGAGGGGGGATTGGCCAAAAATGCAAGGAAATGGCCGTTTTGGGAGCCGACGCAAAACTGCCTCTTTTTTGCCTCATCCACCTCCAGACCTGCTGGGAAACAGTTACTGATCACTTTTAATGTGGTAATTCGGCCAGAAAACAAGTGGCAGCCAAAACAGTGGAGGAGGGGGGATTGGCCAAAAACGCTGACCCCGGGGTCAAGGAAATGGCCGTTTTGGGAGCCGACGCAAAACTGCCTCTTTTTTGCCTCATCCACCTCCAGACCTGCTGGGAAACAGTTACTGATCACTTTTAATGTGGTAAGTCGGCCAGAAAACAAGTGGCAGCCAAAACAGTGGAGGAGGGGGGATTGGCCAAAAATGCAAGGAAATGGCCGTTTTGGGAGCCGACGCAAAACTGCCTCTTTTTTGCCTCATCCACCTCCAGACCTGCTGGGAAACAGTTACTGATCACTTTTAATGTGGTAATTCGGCCAGAAAACAAGTGGCAGCCAAAACAGTGGAGGAGGGGGGATTGGCCAAAAACGCTGACCCCGGGGTCAAGGAAATGGCCGTTTTGGGAGCCGACGCAAAACTGCCTCTTTTTTGCCTCATCCACCTCCAGACCTGCTGGGAAACAGTTACTGATCACTTTTAATGTGGTAAGTCGGCCAGAAAACAAGTGGCAGCCAAAACAGTGGAGGAGGGGGGATTGGCCAAAAACGCTGACCCCGGGGTCAAGGAAATGGCCGTTTTGGGAGCCGACGCAAAACTGCCTCTTTTTTGCCTCATCCACCTCCAGACCTGCTGGGAAACAGTTACTGATCACTTTTAATGTGGTAAGTCGGCCAGAAAACAAGTGGCAGCCAAAACAGTGGAGGAGGGGGGATTGGCCAAAAATGCAAGGAAATGGCCGTTTTGGGAGCCGACGCAAAACTGCCTCTTTTTTGCCTCATCCACCTCCAGACCTGCTGGGAAACAGTTACTGATCACTTTTAATGTGGTAAGTCGGCCAGAAAACAAGTGGCAGCCAAAACAGTGGAGGAGGGGGGATTGGCCAAAAACGCTGACCCCGGGGTCAAGGAAATGGCCGTTTTGGGAGCCGACGCAAAACTGCCTCTTTTTTGCCTCATCCACCTCCAGACCTACTGGGAAACAGTTACTGATCACTTTTAATGTGGTAAGTCGGCCAGAAAACAAGTGGCAGCCAAAACAGTGGAGGAGGGGGGATTGGCCAAAAATGCAAGGAAATGGCCGTTTTGGGAGCCTGCTGGGAAACAGTTACTGATCACTTTTAATGTGGTAAGTCGGCCACAAAACAAGTGGCAGCCAAAACAGTGGAGGAGGGGGGATTGGCCAAAAACGCTGACCCCGGGGTCAAGGAAATGGCCGTTTTGGGAGCCGACGCAAAACTGCCTCTTTTTTGCCTCATCCACCTCCAGACCTGCTGGGAAACAGTTACTGATCACTTTTAATGTGGTAAGTCGGCCAGAAAACAAGTGGCAGCCAAAACAGTGGAGGAGGGGGGATTGGCCAAAAACGCTGACCCCGGGGTCAAGGAAATGGCCGTTTTGGGAGCCGACGCAAAACTGCCTCTTTTTTGCCTCATCCACCTCCAGACCTGCTGGGAAACAGTTACTGATCACTTTTAATGTGGTAAGTCGGCCACAAAACAAGTGGCAGCCAAAACAGTGGAGGAGGGGGGATTGGCCAAAAACGCTGACCCCGGGGTCAAGGAAATGGCCGTTTTGGGAGCCGACGCAAAACTGCCTCTTTTTTGCCTCATCCACCTCCAGACCTGCTGGGAAACAGTTACTGATCACTTTTAATGTGGTAAGTCGGCCACAAAACAAGTGGCAGCCAAAACAGTGGAGGAGGGGGGATTGGCCAAAAACGCTGACCCCGGGGTCAAGGAAATGGCCGTTTTGGGAGCCGACGCAAAACTGCCTCTTTTTTGCCTCATCCACTTCCAGACCTGCTGGGAAACAGTTACTGATCACTTTTAATGTGGTAATTCGGCCACAAAACAAGTGGCAGCCAAAACAGTGGAGGAGGGGGGATTGGCCAAAAACGCTGACCCCGGGGTCAAGGAAATGGCCGTTTTGGGAGCCGACGCAAAACTGCCTCTTTTTTGCCTCATCCACTTCCAGACCTGCTGGGAAACAGTTACTGATCACTTTTAATGTGGTAAGTCGGCCACAAAACAAGTGGCAGCCAAAACAGTGGAGGAGGGGGGATTGGCCAAAAACGCTGACCCCGGGGTCAAGGAAATGGCCGTTTTGGGAGCCGACGCAAAACTGCCTCTTTTTTGCCTCATCCACCTCCAGACCTGCTGGGAAACAGTTACTGATCACTTTTAATGTGGTAAGTCGGCCAGAAAACAAGTGGCAGCCAAAACAGTGGAGGAGGGGGGATTGGCCAAAAATGCAAGGAAATGGCCGTTTTGGGAGCCGACGCAAAACTGCCTCTTTTTTGCCTCATCCACCTCCAGACCTGCTGGGAAACAGTTACTGATCACTTTTAATGTGGTAAGTCGGCCAGAAAACAAGTGGCAGCCAAAACAGTGGAGGAGGGGGGATTGGCCAAAAACGCTGACCCCGGGGTCAAGGAAATGGCCGTTTTGGGAGCCGACGCAAAACTGCCTCTTTTTTGCCTCATCCACCTCCAGACCTACTGGGAAACAGTTACTGATCACTTTTAATGTGGTAAGTCGGCCAGAAAACAAGTGGCAGCCAAAACAGTGGAGGAGGGGGGATTGGCCAAAAATGCAAGGAAATGGCCGTTTTGGGAGCGGACGCAAAACTGCCTCTTTTTTGCCTCATCCACCTCCAGACCTGCTGGGAAACAGTTACTGATCACTTTTAATGTGGTAAGTCGGCCACAAAACAAGTGGCAGCCAAAACAGTGGAGGAGGGGGGATTGGCCAAAAACGCTGACCCCGGGGTCAAGGAAATGGCCGTTTTGGGAGCCGACGCAAAACTGCCTCTTTTTTGCCTCATCCACCTCCAGACCTGCTGGGAAACAGTTACTGATCACTTTTAATGTGGTAAGTCGGCCAGAAAACAAGTGGCAGCCAAAACAGTGGAGGAGGGGGGATTGGCCAAAAATGCAAGGAAATGGCCGTTTTGGGAGCCGACGCAAAACTGCCTCTTTTTTGCCTCATCCACCTCCAGACCTGCTGGGAAACAGTTACTGATCACTTTTAATGTGGTAAGTCGGCCAGAAAACAAGTGGCAGCCAAAACAGTGGAGGAGGGGGGATTGGCCAAAAACGCTGACCCCGGGGTCAAGGAAATGGCCGTTTTGGGAGCCGACGCAAAACTGCCTCTTTTTTGCCTCATCCACCTCCAGACCTGCTGGGAAACAGTTACTGATCACTTTTAATGTGGTAAGTCGGCCAGAAAACAAGTGGCAGCCAAAACAGTGGAGGAGGGGGGATTGGCCAAAAACGCTGACCCCGGGGTCAAGGAAATGGCCGTTTTGGGAGCCGACGCAAAACTGCCTCTTTTTTGCCTCATCCACCTCCAGACCTGCTGGGAAACAGTTACTGATCACTTTTAATGTGGTAAGTCGGCCAGAAAACAAGTGGCAGCCAAAACAGTGGAGGAGGGGGGATTGGCCAAAAATGCAAGGAAATGGCCGTTTTGGGAGCCGACGCAAAACTGCCTCTTTTTTGCCTCATCCACCTCCAGACCTGCTGGGAAACAGTTACTGATCACTTTTAATGTGGTAAGTCGGCCAGAAAACAAGTGGCAGCCAAAACAGTGGAGGAGGGGGGATTGGCCAAAAACGCTGACCCCGGGGTCAAGGAAATGGCCGTTTTGGGAGCCGACGCAAAACTGCCTCTTTTTTGCCTCATCCACCTCCAGACTTGCTGGGAAACAGTTACTGATCACTTTTAATGTGGTAAGTCGGCCACAAAACAAGTGGCAGCCAAAACAGTGGAGGAGGGGGGATTGGCCAAAAACGCTGACCCCGGGGTCAAGGAAATGGCCGTTTTGGGAGCCGACGCAAAACTGCCTCTTTTTTGCCTCATCCACCTCCAGACCTGCTGGGAAACAGTTACTGATCACTTTTAATGTGGTAAGTCGGCCAGAAAACAAGTGGCAGCCAAAACAGTGGAGGAGGGGGGATTGGCCAAAAATGCAAGGAAATGGCCGTTTTGGGAGCCGACGCAAAACTGCCTCTTTTTTGCCTCATCCACCTCCAGACCTGCTGGGAAACAGTTACTGATCACTTTTAATGTGGTAAGTCGGCCAGAAAACAAGTGGCAGCCAAAACAGTGGAGGAGGGGGGATTGGCCAAAAACGCTGACCCCGGGGTCAAGGAAATGGCCGTTTTGGGAGCCGACGCAAAACTGCCTCTTTTTTGCCTCATCCACCTCCAGACCTGCTGGGAAACAGTTACTGATCACTTTTAATGTGGTAAGTCGGCCAGAAAACAAGTGGCAGCCAAAACAGTGGAGGAGGGGGGATTGGCCAAAAACGCTGACCCCGGGGTCAAGGAAATGGCCGTTTTGGGAGCCGACGCAAAACTGCCTCTTTTTTGCCTCATCCACCTCCAGACCTGCTGGGAAACAGTTACTGATCACTTTTAATGTGGTAAGTCGGCCAGAAAACAAGTGGCAGCCAAAACAGTGGAGGAGGGGGGATTGGCCAAAAACGCTGACCCCGGGGTCAAGGAAATGGCCGTTTTGGGAGCCGACGCAAAACTGCCTCTTTTTTGCCTCATCCACCTCCAGACCTGCTGGGAAACAGTTACTGATCACTTTTAATGTGGTAAGTCGGCCACAAAACAAGTGGCAGCCAAAACAGTGGAGGAGGGGGGATTGGCCAAAAACGCTGACCCCGGGGTCAAGGAAATGGCCGTTTTGGGAGCCGACGCAAAACTGCCTCTTTTTTGCCTCATCCACCTCCAGACCTGCTGGGAAACAGTTACTGATCACTTTTAATGTGGTAAGTCGGCCACAAAACAAGTGGCAGCCAAAACAGTGGAGGAGGGGGGATTGGCCAAAAACGCTGACCCCGGGGTCAAGGAAATGGCCGTTTTGGGAGCCGACGCAAAACTGCCTCTTTTTTGCCTCATCCACTTCCAGACCTGCTGGGAAACAGTTACTGATCACTTTTAATGTGGTAAGTCGGCCAGAAAACAAGTGGCAGCCAAAACAGTGGAGGAGGGGGGATTGGCCAAAAACGCTGACCCCGGGGTCAAGGAAATGGCCGTTTTGGGAGCCGACGCAAAACTGCCTCTTTTTTGCCTCATCCACCTCCAGACCTGCTGGGAAACAGTTACTGATCACTTTTAATGTGGTAAGTCGGCCAGAAAACAAGTGGCAGCCAAAACAGTGGAGGAGGGGGGATTGGCCAAAAATGCAAGGAAATGGCCGTTTTGGGAGCCGACGCAAAACTGCCTCTTTTTTGCCTCATCCACTTCCAGACCTGCTGGGAAACAGTTACTGATCACTTTTAATATGGTAAGTCGGCCAGAAAACAAGTGGCAGCCAAAACAGTGGAGGAGGGGGGATTGGCCAAAAACGCTGACCCCGGGGTCAAGGAAATGGCCGTTTTGGGAGCCGACGCAAAACTGCCTCTTTTTTGCCTCATCCACCTCCAGACTTGCTGGGAAACAGTTACTGATCACTTTTAATGTGGTAAGTCGGCCACAAAACAAGTGGCAGCCAAAACAGTGGAGGAGGGGGGATTGGCCAAAAACGCTGACCCCGGGGTCAAGGAAATGGCCGTTTTGGGAGCCGACGCAAAACTGCCTCTTTTTTGCCTCATCCACCTCCAGACCTGCTGGGAAACAGTTACTGATCACTTTTAATGTGGTAAGTCGGCCAGAAAACAAGTGGCAGCCAAAACAGTGGAGGAGGGGGGATTGGCCAAAAATGCAAGGAAATGGCCGTTTTGGGAGCCGACGCAAAACTGCCTCTTTTTTGCCTCATCCACCTCCAGACCTGCTGGGAAACAGTTACTGATCACTTTTAATGTGGTAATTCGGCCAGAAAACAAGTGGCAGCCAAAACAGTGGAGGAGGGGGGATTGGCCAAAAACGCTGACCCCGGGGTCAAGGAAATGGCCGTTTTGGGAGCCGACGCAAAACTGCCTCTTTTTTGCCTCATCCACCTCCAGACCTGCTGGGAAACAGTTACTGATCACTTTTAATGTGGTAAGTCGGCCACAAAACAAGTGGCAGACAAAACAGTGGAGGAGGGGGGATTGGCCAAAAACGCTGACCCCGGGGTCAAGGAAATGGCCGTTTTGGGAGCCGACGCAAAACTGCCTCTTTTTTGCCTCATCCACCTCCAGACCTGCTGGGAAACAGTTACTGATCACTTTTAATGTGGTAAGTCGGCCAGAAAACAAGTGGCAGCCAAAACAGTGGAGGAGGGGGGATTGGCCAAAAACGCTGACCCCGGGGTCAAGGAAATGGCCGTTTTGGGAGCCGACGCAAAACTGCCTCTTTTTTGCCTCATCCACCTCCAGACCTGCTGGGAAACAGTTACTGATCACTTTTAATGTGGTAAGTCGGCCACAAAACAAGTGGCAGCCAAAACAGTGGAGGAGGGGGGATTGGCCAAAAATGCAAGGAAATGGCCGTTTTGGGAGCCGACGCAAAACTGCCTCTTTTTTGCCTCATCCACCTCCAGACCTGCTGGGAAACAGTTACTGATCACTTTTAATGTGGTAAGTCGGCCAGAAAACAAGTGGCAGCCAAAACAGTGGAGGAGGGGGGATTGGCCAAAAACGCTGACCCCGGGGTCAAGGAAATGGCCGTTTTGGGAGCC
This sequence comes from Pempheris klunzingeri, assembly GCF_042242105.1. Taxonomy (NCBI): domain Eukaryota; kingdom Metazoa; phylum Chordata; class Actinopteri; order Acropomatiformes; family Pempheridae; genus Pempheris; species Pempheris klunzingeri. The sequence goes on along the minus strand of NC_092024.1, from coordinate 18,054,194 downwards.
GACGCAAAACTGCCTCTTTTTTGCCTCATCCACCTCCAGACCTGCTGGGAAACAGTTACTGATCACTTTTAATGTGGTAAGTCGGCCACAAAACAAGTGGCAGACAAAACAGTGGAGGAGGGGGGATTGGCCAAAAACGCTGACCCCGGGGTCAAGGAAATGGCCGTTTTGGGAGCCGACGCAAAACTGCCTCTTTTTTGCCTCATCCACCTCCAGACCTGCTGGGAAACAGTTACTGATCACTTTTAATGTGGTAAGTCGGCCAGAAAACAAGTGGCAGCCAAAACAGTGGAGGAGGGGGGATTGGCCAAAAACGCTGACCCCGGGGTCAAGGAAATGGCCGTTTTGGGAGCCGACGCAAAACTGCCTCTTTTTTGCCTCATCCACCTCCAGACCTGCTGGGAAACAGTTACTGATCACTTTTAATGTGGTAAGTCGGCCAGAAAACAAGTGGCAGCCAAAACAGTGGAGGAGGGGGGATTGGCCAAAAATGCAAGGAAATGGCCGTTTTGGGAGCCGACGCAAAACTGCCTCTTTTTTGCCTCATCCACCTCCAGACCTGCTGGGAAACAGTTACTGATCACTTTTAATGTGGTAAGTCGGCCACAAAACAAGTGGCAGACAAAACAGTGGAGGAGGGGGGATTGGCCAAAAACGCTGACCCCGGGGTCAAGGAAATGGCCGTTTTGGGAGCCGACGCAAAACTGCCTCTTTTTTGCCTCATCCACCTCCAGACCTGCTGGGAAACAGTTACTGATCACTTTTAATGTGGTAAGTCGGCCAGAAAACAAGTGGCAGCCAAAACAGTGGAGGAGGGGGGATTGGCCAAAAACGCTGACCCCGGGGTCAAGGAAATGGCCGTTTTGGGAGCCGACGCAAAACTGCCTCTTTTTTGCCTCATCCACCTCCAGACCTGCTGGGAAACAGTTACTGATCACTTTTAATGTGGTAAGTCGGCCAGAAAACAAGTGGCAGCCAAAACAGTGGAGGAGGGGGGATTGGCCAAAAACGCTGACCCCGGGGTCAAGGAAATGGCCGTTTTGGGAGCCGACGCAAAACTGCCTCTTTTTTGCCTCATCCACCTCCAGACCTGCTGGGAAACAGTTACTGATCACTTTTAATGTGGTAAGTCGGCCAGAAAACAAGTGGCAGCCAAAACAGTGGAGGAGGGGGGATTGGCCAAAAACGCTGACCCCGGGGTCAAGGAAATGGCCGTTTTGGGAGCCGACGCAAAACTGCCTCTTCTTTGCCTCATCCACCTCCAGACCTGCTGGGAAACAGTTACTGATCACTTTTAATGTGGTAAGTCGGCCAGAAAACAAGTGGCAGCCAAAACAGTGGAGGAGGGGGGATTGGCCAAAAACGCTGACCCCGGGGTCAAGGAAATGGCCGTTTTGGGAGCCGACGCAAAACTGCCTCTTTTTTGCCTCATCCACCTCCAGACCTGCTGGGAAACAGTTACTGATCACTTTTAATGTGGTAAGTCGGCCAGAAAACAAGTGGCAGCCAAAACAGTGGAGGAGGGGGGATTGGCCAAAAATGCAAGGAAATGGCCGTTTTGGGAGCCGACGCAAAACTGCCACTTTTTTGCCTCATCCACCTCCAGACCTGCTGGGAAACAGTTACTGATCACTTTTAATGTGGTAAGTCGGCCAGAAAACAAGTGGCAGCCAAAACAGTGGAGGAGGGGGGATTGGCCAAAAACGCTGACCCCGGGGTCAAGGAAATGGCCGTTTTGGGAGCCGACGCAAAACTGCCTCTTTTTTGCCTCATCCACCTCCAGACCTACTGGGAAACAGTTACTGATCACTTTTAATGTGGTAAGTCGGCCAGAAAACAAGTGGCAGCCAAAACAGTGGAGGAGGGGGGATTGGCCAAAAATGCAAGGAAATGGCCGTTTTGGGAGCCGACGCAAAACTGCCTCTTTTTTGCCTCATCCACCTCCAGACCTGCTGGGAAACAGTTACTGATCACTTTTAATGTGGTAAGTCGGCCACAAAACAAGTGGCAGCCAAAACAGTGGAGGAGGGGGGATTGGCCAAAAATGCAAGGAAATGGCCGTTTTGGGAGCCGACGCAAAACTGCCTCTTTTTTGCCTCATCCACCTCCAGACCTGCTGGGAAACAGTTACTGATCACTTTTAATGTGGTAAGTCGGCCAGAAAACAAGTGGCAGCCAAAACAGTGGAGGAGGGGGGATTGGCCAAAAACGCTGACCCCGGGGTCAAGGAAATGGCCGTTTTGGGAGCCGACGCAAAACTGCCTCTTTTTTGCCTCATCCACCTCCAGACCTGCTGGGAAACAGTTACTGATCACTTTTAATGTGGTAAGTCGGCCAGAAAACAAGTGGCAGCCAAAACAGTGGAGGAGGGGGGATTGGCCAAAAATGCAAGGAAATGGCCGTTTTGGGAGCCGACGCAAAACTGCCTCTTTTTTGCCTCATCCACCTCCAGACCTGCTGGGAAACAGTTACTGATCACTTTTAATGTGGTAAGTCGGCCAGAAAACAAGTGGCAGCCAAAACAGTGGAGGAGGGGGGATTGGCCAAAAACGCTGACCCCGGGGTCAAGGAAATGGCCGTTTTGGGAGCCGACGCAAAACTGCCTCTTTTTTGCCTCATCCACCTCCAGACCTGCTGGGAAACAGTTACTGATCACTTTTAATGTGGTAAGTCGGCCAGAAAACAAGTGGCAGCCAAAACAGTGGAGGAGGGGGGATTGGCCAAAAACGCTGACCCCGGGGTCAAGGAAATGGCCGTTTTGGGAGCCGACGCAAAACTGCCTCTTTTTTGCCTCATCCACCTCCAGACCTGCTGGGAAACAGTTACTGATCACTTTTAATGTGGTAAGTCGGCCAGAAAACAAGTGGCAGCCAAAACAGTGGAGGAGGGGGGATTGGCCAAAAACGCTGACCCCGGGGTCAAGGAAATGGCCGTTTTGGGAGCCGACGCAAAACTGCCTCTTTTTTGCCTCATCCACCTCCAGACCTGCTGGGAAACAGTTACTGATCACTTTTAATGTGGTAAGTCGGCCAGAAAACAAGTGGCAGCCAAAACAGTGGAGGAGGGGGGATTGGCCAAAAATGCAAGGAAATGGCCGTTTTGGGAGCCGACGCAAAACTGCCTCTTTTTTGCCTCATCCACCTCCAGACCTGCTGGGAAACAGTTACTGATCACTTTTAATGTGGTAAGTCGGCCAGAAAACAAGTGGCAGCCAAAACAGTGGAGGAGGGGGGATTGGCCAAAAATGCAAGGAAATGGCCGTTTTGGGAGCCGACGCAAAACTGCCTCTTTTTTGCCTCATCCACCTCCAGACCTGCTGGGAAACAGTTACTGATCACTTTTAATGTGGTAAGTCGGCCAGAAAACAAGTGGCAGCCAAAACAGTGGAGGAGGGGGGATTGGCCAAAAACGCTGACCCCGGGGTCAAGGAAATGGCCGTTTTGGGAGCCGACGCAAAACTGCCTCTTTTTTGCCTCATCCACCTCCAGACCTGCTGGGAAACAGTTACTGATCACTTTTAATGTGGTAAGTCGGCCAGAAAACAAGTGGCAGCCAAAACAGTGGAGGAGGGGGGATTGGCCAAAAACGCTGACCCCGGGGTCAAGGAAATGGCCGTTTTGGGAGCCGACGCAAAACTGCCTCTTTTTTGCCTCATCCACCTCCAGACCTGCTGGGAAACAGTTACTGATCACTTTTAATGTGGTAAGTCGGCCAGAAAACAAGTGGCAGCCAAAACAGTGGAGGAGGGGGGATTGGCCAAAAATGCAAGGAAATGGCCGTTTTGGGAGCCGACGCAAAACTGCCACTTTTTTGCCTCATCCACCTCCAGACCTGCTGGGAAACAGTTACTGATCACTTTTAATGTGGTAAGTCGGCCACAAAACAAGTGGCAGCCAAAACAGTGGAGGAGGGGGGATTGGCCAAAAACGCTGACCCCGGGGTCAAGGAAATGGCCGTTTTGGGAGCCGACGCAAAACTGCCTCTTTTTTGCCTCATCCACCTCCAGACCTACTGGGAAACAGTTACTGATCACTTTTAATGTGGTAAGTCGGCCAGAAAACAAGTGGCAGCCAAAACAGTGGAGGAGGGGGGATTGGCCAAAAATGCAAGGAAATGGCCGTTTTGGGAGCCGACGCAAAACTGCCTCTTTTTTGCCTCATCCACCTCCAGACCTGCTGGGAAACAGTTACTGATCACTTTTAATGTGGTAAGTCGGCCACAAAACAAGTGGCAGCCAAAACAGTGGAGGAGGGGGGATTGGCCAAAAATGCAAGGAAATGGCCGTTTTGGGAGCCGACGCAAAACTGCCTCTTTTTTGCCTCATCCACCTCCAGACCTGCTGGGAAACAGTTACTGATCACTTTTAATGTGGTAAGTCGGCCAGAAAACAAGTGGCAGCCAAAACAGTGGAGGAGGGGGGATTGGCCAAAAACGCTGACCCCGGGGTCAAGGAAATGGCCGTTTTGGGAGCCGACGCAAAACTGCCTCTTTTTTGCCTCATCCACCTCCAGACCTGCTGGGAAACAGTTACTGATCACTTTTAATGTGGTAAGTCGGCCAGAAAACAAGTGGCAGCCAAAACAGTGGAGGAGGGGGGATTGGCCAAAAACGCTGACCCCGGGGTCAAGGAAATGGCCGTTTTGGGAGCCGACGCAAAACTGCCTCTTTTTTGCCTCATCCACCTCCAGACCTGCTGGGAAACAGTTACTGATCACTTTTAATGTGGTAAGTCGGCCACAAAACAAGTGGCAGCCAAAACAGTGGAGGAGGGGGGATTGGCCAAAAACGCTGACCCCGGTCAAGGAAATGGCCGTTTTGGGAGCCGACGCAAAACTGCCTCTTTTTTGCCTCATCCACCTCCAGACCTGCTGGGAAACAGTTACTGATCACTTTTAATGTGGTAAGTCGGCCAGAAAACAAGTGGCAGCCAAAACAGTGGAGGAGGGGGGATTGGCCAAAAATGCAAGGAAATGGCCGTTTTGGGAGCCGACGCAAAACTGCCTCTTTTTTGCCTCATCCACCTCCAGACCTGCTGGGAAACAGTTACTGATCACTTTTAATGTGGTAAGTCGGCCACAAAACAAGTGGCAGCCAAAACAGTGGAGGAGGGGGGATTGGCCAAAAACGCTGACCCCGGGGTCAAGGAAATGGCCGTTTTGGGAGCCGACGCAAAACTGCCTCTTTTTTGCCTCATCCACTTCCAGACCTGCTGGGAAACAGTTACTGATCACTTTTAATGTGGTAAGTCGGCCAGAAAACAAGTGGCAGCCAAAACAGTGGAGGAGGGGGGATTGGCCAAAAACGCTGACCCCGGGGTCAAGGAAATGGCCGTTTTGGGAGCCGACGCAAAACTGCCTCTTTTTTGCCTCATCCACCTCCAGACCTGCTGGGAAACAGTTACTGATCACTTTTAATGTGGTAAGTCGGCCACAAAACAAGTGGCAGCCAAAACAGTGGAGGAGGGGGGATTGGCCAAAAACGCTGACCCCGGGGTCAAGGAAATGGCCGTTTTGGGAGCCGACGCAAAACTGCCTCTTTTTTGCCTCATCCACCTCCAGACCTGCTGGGAAACAGTTACTGATCACTTTTAATGTGGTAAGTCGGCCAGAAAACAAGTGGCAGCCAAAACAGTGGAGGAGGGGGGATTGGCCAAAAATGCAAGGAAATGGCCGTTTTGGGAGCCGACGCAAAACTGCCTCTTTTTTGCCTCATCCACCTCCAGACCTGCTGGGAAACAGTTACTGATCACTTTTAATGTGGTAAGTCGGCCACAAAACAAGTGGCAGCCAAAACAGTGGAGGAGGGGGGATTGGCCAAAAACGCTGACCCCGGGGTCAAGGAAATGGCCGTTTTGGGAGCCGACGCAAAACTGCCTCTTTTTTGCCTCATCCACTTCCAGACCTGCTGGGAAACAGTTACTGATCACTTTTAATGTGGTAAGTCGGCCAGAAAACAAGTGGCAGCCAAAACAGTGGAGGAGGGGGGATTGGCCAAAAACGCTGACCCCGGGGTCAAGGAAATGGCCGTTTTGGGAGCCGACGCAAAACTGCCTCTTTTTTGCCTCATCCACCTCCAGACCTGCTGGGAAACAGTTACTGATCACTTTTAATGTGGTAAGTCGGCCACAAAACAAGTGGCAGCCAAAACAGTGGAGGAGGGGGGATTGGCCAAAAACGCTGACCCCGGGGTCAAGGAAATGGCCGTTTTGGGAGCCGACGCAAAACTGCCTCTTTTTTGCCTCATCCACCTCCAGACCTGCTGGGAAACAGTTACTGATCACTTTTAATGTGGTAAGTCGGCCAGAAAACAAGTGGCAGCCAAAACAGTGGAGGAGGGGGGATTGGCCAAAAACGCTGATCCCGGGGTCAAGGAAATGGCCGTTTTGGGAGCCGACGCAAAACTGCCTCTTTTTTGCCTCATCCACCTCCAGACCTGCTGGGAAACAGTTACTGATCACTTTTAATGTGGTAAGTCGGCCACAAAACAAGTGGCAGACAAAACAGTGGAGGAGGGGGGATTGGCCAAAAACGCTGACCCCGGGGTCAAGGAAATGGCCGTTTTGGGAGCCGACGCAAAACTGCCTCTTTTTTGCCTCATCCACCTCCAGACCTGCTGGGAAACAGTTACTGATCACTTTTAATGTGGTAAGTCGGCCAGAAAACAAGTGGCAGCCAAAACAGTGGAGGAGGGGGGATTGGCCAAAAACGCTGACCCCGGGGTCAAGGAAATGGCCGTTTTGGGAGCCGACGCAAAACTGCCTCTTTTTTGCCTCATCCACCTCCAGACCTGCTGGGAAACAGTTACTGATCACTTTTAATGTGGTAAGTCGGCCAGAAAACAAGTGGCAGCCAAAACAGTGGAGGAGGGGGGATTGGCCAAAAACGCTGACCCCGGGGTCAAGGAAATGGCCGTTTTGGGAGCCGACGCAAAACTGCCTCTTTTTTGCCTCATCCACCTCCAGACCTGCTGGGAAACAGTTACTGATCACTTTTAATGTGGTAAGTCGGCCAGAAAACAAGTGGCAGCCAAAACAGTGGAGGAGGGGGGATTGGCCAAAAACGCTGACCCCGGGGTCAAGGAAATGGCCGTTTTGGGAGCCGACGCAAAACTGCCTCTTTTTTGCCTCATCCACCTCCAGACCTGCTGGGAAACAGTTACTGATCACTTTTAATGTGGTAAGTCGGCCACAAAACAAGTGGCAGCCAAAACAGTGGAGGAGGGGGGATTGGCCAAAAACGCTGACCCCGGGGTCAAGGAAATGGCCGTTTTGGGAGCCGACGCAAAACTGCCTCTTTTTTGCCTCATCCACTTCCAGACCTGCTGGGAAACAGTTACTGATCACTTTTAATGTGGTAAGTCGGCCAGAAAACAAGTGGCAGCCAAAACAGTGGAGGAGGGGGGATTGGCCAAAAACGCTGACCCCGGGGTCAAGGAAATGGCCGTTTTGGGAGTCGACGCAAAACTGCCTCTTTTTTGCCTCATCCACCTCCAGACCTGCTGGGAAACAGTTACTGATCACTTTTAATGTGGTAAGTCGGCCACAAAACAAGTGGCAGCCAAAACAGTGGAGGAGGGGGGATTGGCCAAAAACGCTGACCCCGGGGTCAAGGAAATGGCCGTTTTGGGAGCCGACGCAAAACTGCCTCTTTTTTGCCTCATCCACCTCCAGACCTGCTGGGAAACAGTTACTGATCACTTTTAATGTGGTAAGTCGGCCAGAAAACAAGTGGCAGCCAAAACAGTGGAGGAGGGGGGATTGGCCAAAAACGCTGACCCCGGGGTCAAGGAAATGGCCGTTTTGGGAGCCGACGCAAAACTGCCTCTTTTTTGCCTCATCCACCTCCAGACCTGCTGGGAAACAGTTACTGATCACTTTTAATGTGGTAAGTCGGCCAGAAAACAAGTGGCAGCCAAAACAGTGGAGGAGGGGGGATTGGCCAAAAACGCTGACCCCGGGGTCAAGGAAATGGCCGTTTTGGGAGCCGACGCAAAACTGCCTCTTTTTTGCCTCATCCACTTCCAGACCTGCTGGGAAACAGTTACTGATCACTTTTAATGTGGTAAGTCGGCCAGAAAACAAGTGGCAGCCAAAACAGTGGAGGAGGGGGGATTGGCCAAAAACGCTGACCCCGGGGTCAAGGAAATGGCCGTTTTGGGAGCCGACGCAAAACTGCCTCTTTTTTGCCTCATCCACCTCCAGACCTGCTGGGAAACAGTTACTGATCACTTTTAATGTGGTAAGTCGGCCAGAAAACAAGTGGCAGCCAAAACAGTGGAGGAGGGGGGATTGGCCAAAAATGCAAGGAAATGGCCGTTTTGGGAGCCGACGCAAAACTGCCTCTTTTTTGCCTCATCCACCTCCAGACCTGCTGGGAAACAGTTACTGATCACTTTTAATGTGGTAATTCGGCCAGAAAACAAGTGGCAGCCAAAACAGTGGAGGAGGGGGGATTGGCCAAAAACGCTGACCCCGGGGTCAAGGAAATGGCCGTTTTGGGAGCCGACGCAAAACTGCCTCTTTTTTGCCTCATCCACCTCCAGACCTGCTGGGAAACAGTTACTGATCACTTTTAATGTGGTAAGTCGGCCAGAAAACAAGTGGCAGCCAAAACAGTGGAGGAGGGGGGATTGGCCAAAAACGCTGACCCCGGGGTCAAGGAAATGGCCGTTTTGGGAGCCGACGCAAAACTGCCTCTTTTTTGCCTCATCCACCTCCAGACCTGCTGGGAAACAGTTACTGATCACTTTTAATGTGGTAAGTCGGCCAGAAAACAAGTGGCAGCCAAAACAGTGGAGGAGGGGGGATTGGCCAAAAATGCAAGGAAATGGCCGTTTTGGGAGCCGACGCAAAACTGCCTCTTTTTTGCCTCATCCACCTCCAGACCTGCTGGGAAACAGTTACTGATCACTTTTAATGTGGTAAGTCGGCCAGAAAACAAGTGGCAGCCAAAACAGTGGAGGAGGGGGGATTGGCCAAAAACGCTGACCCCGGGGTCAAGGAAATGGCCGTTTTGGGAGCCGACGCAAGACTGCCTCTTTTTTGCCTCATCCACCTCCAGACCTACTGGGAAACAGTTACTGATCACTTTTAATGTGGTAAGTCGGCCAGAAAACAAGTGGCAGCCAAAACAGTGGAGGAGGGGGGATTGGCCAAAAATGCAAGGAAATGGCCGTTTTGGGAGCCTGCTGGGAAACAGTTACTGATCACTTTTAATGTGGTAAGTCGGCCACAAAACAAGTGGCAGCCAAAACAGTGGAGGAGGGGGGATTGGCCAAAAACGCTGACCCCGGGGTCAAGGAAATGGCCGTTTTGGGAGCCGACGCAAAACTGCCTCTTTTTTGCCTCATCCACCTCCAGACCTGCTGGGAAACAGTTACTGATCACTTTTAATGTGGTAAGTCGGCCAGAAAACAAGTGGCAGCCAAAACAGTGGAGGAGGGGGGATTGGCCAAAAACGCTGACCCCGGGGTCAAGGAAATGGCCGTTTTGGGAGCCGACGCAAAACTGCCTCTTTTTTGCCTCATCCACCTCCAGACCTGCTGGGAAACAGTTACTGATCACTTTTAATGTGGTAAGTCGGCCACAAAACAAGTGGCAGCCAAAACAGTGGAGGAGGGGGGATTGGCCAAAAACGCTGACCCCGGGGTCAAGGAAATGGCCGTTTTGGGAGCCGACGCAAAACTGCCTCTTTTTTGCCTCATCCACCTCCAGACCTGCTGGGAAACAGTTACTGATCACTTTTAATGTGGTAAGTCGGCCACAAAACAAGTGGCAGCCAAAACAGTGGAGGAGGGGGGATTGGCCAAAAACGCTGACCCCGGGGTCAAGGAAATGGCCGTTTTGGGAGCCGACGCAAAACTGCCTCTTTTTTGCCTCATCCACTTCCAGACCTGCTGGGAAACAGTTACTGATCACTTTTAATGTGGTAATTCGGCCACAAAACAAGTGGCAGCCAAAACAGTGGAGGAGGGGGGATTGGCCAAAAACGCTGACCCCGGGGTCAAGGAAATGGCCCTTTTGGGAGCCGACGCAAAACTGCCTCTTTTTTGCCTCATCCACCTCCAGACCTGCTGGGAAACAGTTACTGATCACTTTTAATGTGGTAAGTCGGCCACAAAACAAGTGGCAGCCAAAACAGTGGAGGAGGGGGGATTGGCCAAAAACGCTGACCCCGGGGTCAAGGAAATGGCCGTTTTGGGAGCCGACGCAAAACTGCCTCTTTTTTGCCTCATCCACCTCCAGACCTGCTGGGAAACAGTTACTGATCACTTTTAATGTGGTAATTCGGCCAGAAAACAAGTGGCAGCCAAAACAGTGGAAGAGGGGGGATTGGCCAAAAACGCTGACCCCGGGGTCAAGGAAATGGCCGTTTTGGGAGCCGACGCAAAACTGCCTCTTTTTTGCCTCATCCACCTCCAGACCTGCTGGGAAACAGTTACTGATCACTTTTAATGTGGTAAGTCGGCCACAAAACAAGTGGCAGACAAAACAGTGGAGGAGGGGGGATTGGCCAAAAACGCTGACCCCGGGGTCAAGGAAATGGCCGTTTTGGGAGCCGACGCAAAACTGCCTCTTTTTTGCCTCATCCACCTCCAGACCTGCTGGGAAACAGTTACTGATCACTTTTAATGTGGTAAGTCGGCCACAAAACAAGTGGCAGCCAAAACAGTGGAGGAGGGGGGATTGGCCAAAAATGCAAGGAAATGGCCGTTTTGGGAGCCGACGCAAAACTGCCTCTTTTTTGCCTCATCCACCTCCAGACCTGCTGGGAAACAGTTACTGATCACTTTTAATGTGGTAAGTCGGCCAGAAAACAAGTGGCAGCCAAAACAGTGGAGGAGGGGGGATTGGCCAAAAATGCAAGGAAATGGCCGTTTTGGGAGCCGACGCAAAACTGCCTCTTTTTTGCCTCATCCACCTCCAGACCTGCTGGGAAACAGTTACTGATCACTTTTAATGTGGTAAGTCGGCCAGAAAACAAGTGGCAGCCAAAACAGTGGAGGAGGGGGGATTGGCCAAAAACGCTGACCCCGGGGTCAAGGAAATGGCCGTTTTGGGAGCCGACGCAAAACTGCCTCTTTTTTGCCTCATCCACCTCCAGACCTGCTGGGAAACAGTTACTGATCACTTTTAATGTGGTAAGTCGGCCAGAAAACAAGTGGCAGCCAAAACAGTGGAGGAGGGGGGATTGGCCAAAAACGCTGACCCCGGGGTCAAGGAAATGGCCGTTTTGGGAGCCGACGCAAAACTGCCTCTTTTTTGCCTCATCCACCTCCAGACCTGCTGGGAAACAGTTACTGATCACTTTTAATGTGGTAAGTCGGCCAGAAAACAAGTGGCAGCCAAAACAGTGGAGGAGGGGGGATTGGCCAAAAACGCTGACCCCGGGGTCAAGGAAATGGCCGTTTTGGGAGCCGACGCAAAACTGCCTCTTTTTTGCCTCATCCACCTCCAGACCTGCTGGGAAACAGTTACTGATCACTTTTAATGTGGTAAGTCGGCCAGAAAACAAGTGGCAGCCAAAACAGTGGAGGAGGGGGGATTGGCCAAAAACGCTGACCCCGGGGTCAAGGAAATGGCCGTTTTGGGAGCCGACGCAAAACTGCCTCTTTTTTGCCTCATCCACCTCCAGACCTGCTGGGAAACAGTTACTGATCACTTTTAATGTGGTAAGTCGGCCAGAAAACAAGTGGCAGCCAAAACAGTGGAGGAGGGGGGATTGGCCAAAAATGCAAGGAAATGGCCGTTTTGGGAGCCGACGCAAAACTGCCTCTTTTTTGCCTCATCCACCTCCAGACCTGCTGGGAAACAGTTACTGATCACTTTTAATGTGGTAAGTCGGCCAGAAAACAAGTGGCAGCCAAAACAGTGGAGGAGGGGGGATTGGCCAAAAACGCTGACCCCGGGGTCAAGGAAATGGCCGTTTTGGGAGCCGACGCAAAACTGCCTCTTTTTTGCCTCATCCACCTCCAGACCTACTGGGAAACAGTTACTGATCACTTTTAATGTGGTAAGTCGGCCAGAAAACAAGTGGCAGCCAAAACAGTGGAGGAGGGGGGATTGGCCAAAAATGCAAGGAAATGGCCGTTTTGGGAGCGGACGCAAAACTGCCTCTTTTTTGCCTCATCCACCTCCAGACCTGCTGGGAAACAGTTACTGATCACTTTTAATGTGGTAAGTCGGCCACAAAACAAGTGGCAGCCAAAACAGTGGAGGAGGGGGGATTGGCCAAAAACGCTGACCCCGGGGTCAAGGAAATGGCCGTTTTGGGAGCCGACGCAAAACTGCCTCTTTTTTGCCTCATCCACCTCCAGACCTGCTGGGAAACAGTTACTGATCACTTTTAATGTGGTAAGTCGGCCAGAAAACAAGTGGCAGCCAAAACAGTGGAGGAGGGGGGATTGGCCAAAAATGCAAGGAAATGGCCGTTTTGGGAGCCGACGCAAAACTGCCTCTTTTTTGCCTCATCCACCTCCAGACCTGCTGGGAAACAGTTACTGATCACTTTTAATGTGGTAAGTCGGCCAGAAAACAAGTGGCAGCCAAAACAGTGGAGGAGGGGGGATTGGCCAAAAACGCTGACCCCGGGGTCAAGGAAATGGCCGTTTTGGGAGCCGACGCAAAACTGCCTCTTTTTTGCCTCATCCACCTCCAGACCTGCTGGGAAACAGTTACTGATCACTTTTAATGTGGTAAGTCGGCCAGAAAACAAGTGGCAGCCAAAACAGTGGAGGAGGGGGGATTGGCCAAAAACGCTGACCCCGGGGTCAAGGAAATGGCCGTTTTGGGAGCCGACGCAAAACTGCCTCTTTTTTGCCTCATCCACCTCCAGACCTGCTGGGAAACAGTTACTGATCACTTTTAATGTGGTAAGTCGGCCAGAAAACAAGTGGCAGCCAAAACAGTGGAGGAGGGGGGATTGGCCAAAAATGCAAGGAAATGGCCGTTTTGGGAGCCGACGCAAAACTGCCACTTTTTTGCCTCATCCACCTCCAGACCTGCTGGGAAACAGTTACTGATCACTTTTAATGTGGTAAGTCGGCCAGAAAACAAGTGGCAGCCAAAACAGTGGAGGAGGGGGGATTGGCCAAAAACGCTGACCCCGGGGTCAAGGAAATGGCCGTTTTGGGAGCCGACGCAAAACTGCCTCTTTTTTGCCTCATCCACCTCCAGACCTACTGGGAAACAGTTACTGATCACTTTTAATGTGGTAAGTCGGCCAGAAAACAAGTGGCAGCCAAAACAGTGGAGGAGGGGGGATTGGCCAAAAATGCAAGGAAATGGCCGTTTTGGGAGCCGACGCAAAACTGCCTCTTTTTTGCCTCATCCACCTCCAGACCTGCTGGGAAACAGTTACTGATCACTTTTAATGTGGTAAGTCGGCCACAAAACAAGTGGCAGCCAAAACAGTGGAGGAGGGGGGATTGGCCAAAAACGCTGACCCCGGGGTCAAGGAAATGGCCGTTTTGGGAGCCGACGCAAAACTGCCTCTTTTTTGCCTCATCCACCTCCAGACCTGCTGGGAAACAGTTACTGATCACTTTTAATGTGGTAAGTCGGCCAGAAAACAAGTGGCAGCCAAAACAGTGGAGGAGGGGGGATTGGCCAAAAATGCAAGGAAATGGCCGTTTTGGGAGCCGACGCAAAACTGCCTCTTTTTTGCCTCATCCACCTCCAGACCTGCTGGGAAACAGTTACTGATCACTTTTAATGTGGTAAGTCGGCCAGAAAACAAGTGGCAGCCAAAACAGTGGAGGAGGGGGGATTGGCCAAAAACGCTGACCCCGGGGTCAAGGAAATGGCCGTTTTGGGAGCCGACGCAAAACTGCCTCTTTTTTGCCTCATCCACTTCCAGACCTGCTGGGAAACAGTTACTGATCACTTTTAATGTGGTAAGTCGGCCAGAAAACAAGTGGCAGCCAAAACAGTGGAGGAGGGGGGATTGGCCAAAAACGCTGACCCCGGGGTCAAGGAAATGGCCGTTTTGGGAGCCGACGCAAAACTGCCTCTTTTTTGCCTCATCCACCTCCAGACCTGCTGGGAAACAGTTACTGATCACTTTTAATGTGGTAAGTCGGCCACAAAACAAGTGGCAGCCAAAACAGTGGAGGAGGGGGGATTGGCCAAAAACGCTGACCCCGGGGTCAAGGAAATGGCCGTTTTGGGAGCCGACGCAAAACTGCCTCTTTTTTGCCTCATCCACCTCCAGACCTGCTGGGAAACAGTTACTGATCACTTTTAATGTGGTAAGTCGGCCAGAAAACAAGTGGCAGCCAAAACAGTGGAGGAGGGGGGATTGGCCAAAAACGCTGACCCCGGGGTCAAGGAAATGGCCGTTTTGGGAGCCGACGCAAAACTGCCTCTTTTTTGCCTCATCCACCTCCAGACCTGCTGGGAAACAGTTACTGATCACTTTTAATGTGGTAAGTCGGCCAGAAAACAAGTGGCAGCCAAAACAGTGGAGGAGGGGGGATTGGCCAAAAACGCTGACCCCGGGGTCAAGGAAATGGCCGTTTTGGGAGCCGACGCAAAACTGCCTCTTTTTTGCCTCATCCACCTCCAGACCTGCTGGGAAACAGTTACTGATCACTTTTAATGTGGTAAGTCGGCCAGAAAACAAGTGGCAGCCAAAACAGTGGAGGAGGGGGGATTGGCCAAAAACGCTGACCCCGGGGTCAAGGAAATGGCCGTTTTGGGAGCCGACGCAAAACTGCCTCTTTTTTGCCTCATCCACCTCCAGACCTGCTGGGAAACAGTTACTGATCACTTTTAATGTGGTAAGTCGGCCAGAAAACAAGTGGCAGCCAAAACAGTGGAGGAGGGGGGATTGGCCAAAAACGCTGACCCCGGGGTCAAGGAAATGGCCGTTTTGGGAGCCGACGCAAAACTGCCTCTTTTTTGCCTCATCCACCTCCAGACCTGCTGGGAAACAGTTACTGATCACTTTTAATGTGGTAAGTCGGCCAGAAAACAAGTGGCAGCCAAAACAGTGGAGGAGGGGGGATTGGCCAAAAACGCTGACCCCGGGGTCAAGGAAATGGCCGTTTTGGGAGCCGACGCAAAACTGCCTCTTTTTTGCCTCATCCACTTCCAGACCTGCTGGGAAACAGTTACTGATCACTTTTAATGTGGTAAGTCGGCCAGAAAACAAGTGGCAGCCAAAACAGTGGAGGAGGGGGGATTGGCCAAAAACGCTGACCCCGGGGTCAAGGAAATGGCCGTTTTGGGAGCCGACGCAAAACTGCCTCTTTTTTGCCTCATCCACCTCCAGACCTGCTGGGAAACAGTTACTGATCACTTTTAATGTGGTAAGTCGGCCAGAAAACAAGTGGCAGCCAAAACAGTGGAGGAGGGGGGATTGGCCAAAAATGCAAGGAAATGGCCGTTTTGAAGAGAAGTGGACCAACATTCCACAGGCCACAATCAACAACCTGATCAACTCTATGCAAAGGAGATGTGCTGCACTGCGTAAGGCAAATGGTGGTCACACCAGATACTGACTGGTTTTCTGCCCCCCCCAGACCCCTCCCTCATAAAGCAAAACTGCACATTTAAGAGTGGCCTTTTGTTGTGGCCAGCCTAAGGCACACCTGTGTTTGGTCACATTCACATCACGATAGTTACACTACAGATACAGTTCAGTTCAATAGCCATCAGTGGTATGTGTGTGACAAAATGACAAATAAACATGTTTAAAATGTTAAATGCATGATTGCTTGGCCCAAACCACTGCTAAAGTGAGTATTTAAAGCAAATTATTGTTATAGTATGAAGTCATTTGATTTAAAATCATACTTAGATAAACGGGTCCTTTTTGACCCATGTGCGTAAACTTGATGTAAAAATACAAAAACCTATTTTTGTTCATAAAATAAGAAAGGAAAATTGATAATAATGACCTGTATTACTCAAAAACAAGATATTAAAAGAATACTTGGAATATTCAATCATAAAATAAATTGATTTCAAAAGATACAGCAAAGAGACACTCACCCAGCATGAAATCACATAGAAAATGAATGTGGATCATTTTGGACCCATGTTGTGTATTAGAAGGGGTGTGCATATGTTGTGCATCAAAGGGTTAAAAGTGATCAATACCTGTTTTCCAATGGGTTTGGAGGCGGATCAGACCAAAAAGAGGCAGTTTGGTGTCGGCTCCAAAAACGGAAATTTCCTTGACCCTGCGGTCAAGGTTTTTTTCAAATCCCCCCTCCTCCACTGTTTTGGCTGACAGCTGTTTGCTGGCCGATTTACCACATTAAAAGTGATCAATACCTGTTTTCCAACGGGTTTGGAGGCGGATCAGACCAAAAAGAGGCAGTTTGGTGTCGGCTCCAAAAACGGAAATTTCCTTGACCCCGCGGTCAAAGTTTTTTTCAAATCCCCCCTCCTCCACTGTTTTGGCTGACAGCTGTTTGCTGGCCGATTTACCACATTAAAAGTGATCAATACCTGTTTTCCAACGGGTTTGGAGGCGGATCAGACCAAAAAGAGGCAGTTTGGTGTCGGCTCCAAAAACGGAAATTTCCTTGACCCCGCGGTCAAAGTTTTTTTCAAATCCCCCCTCCTCCACTGTTTTGGCTGACAGCTGTTTGCTGGCCGATTTACCACATTAAACACAACTGTGTGTGTTGATTGTTAGTGAATAGCTCGTGAATATTGCACTCATTTGCAACTAAAGAGCAATTTTTACCTTCAGGAGTTGGTGGAAACCAAAACAGAGCTAAAAGGAAAGTGAACGTTGGACTAGCATGCATCAGTTGACCAGAGGCTGGCGTCCAAATAAATGCCATTGTTGCTCCATGTCTACTGGATGTGCAAATAGGTAACACTTTGCTAATGTGTTTTATTTACTGGACAACAATTCTAAAGTAGCTATGTAAGACAAGCCATTTTAGAAATTTGACTCATTATCATAAAAATAAAGACCATATGCAAGAAAATTGCAAGTATGTCACTGGGTCAGACCGACAGAAAACTCGTTTAACAGCACATAACTGAAAGAGGCTGAAGCTTAATTAAAGCCTTCAGAGTTTCATGTGATGGCAGATGGCAGAATGAATGAAAAGCTTAAGAATCACTTCCAACATATTTATCCTCTTAAGTAAAACATTACAAAAAATGTGCACAGAGAAATGCTAGGAAGGAGGAGGAGTGACAGGTTCCAACGTTGCTTTCCTGCAGTAAGTAATGAGGTTTACGGGAAATGTGATCTTAATTTAGAGAAGCACAAGCACCACAGTAACTACCAGCACAGGATGAGTCTATACCAATCCTCTCAACCATGGTTTCATTTGTGTGAAGTAATTACATCAGGGCTTCAGAATTAATTTCACAGCCATATACAATGTTCAACATTTGTTACTCAGTTACTCATACAGCATCTGGAAAATACAGAGAATCCATCGTATATAATTTTGGCAAATACTCACCTATTACACCCTGCAATTTTCAAACTTGTTATTTTGTGCTTTTATTTCATTTTGTGAGACTCCACTTGGCCTAAAACTCCTTAAGTTTGGTCTATTAGAAATGTTTGGCTGACTTGAGTTCTTGCCTTATATTTCTCAAAAAGCATAATTTCTTCATTTCATCATCATCATGCTCTTCATTTCATCATCCCATTCAAGTCTTTGATCCTCAATATTTTACCATTTCCATTCAATCTTTGTAGATTGATTGAGCGAGTTAAAATTAAGCTTTAGGTCTGTCTCAGTGGCGAATGTGTATCTTTAAGATCTAAACAAATATAGAGCAAATTGTCCTTGATCAACCTGATATGTGAAAGCTAAATGTGTGTCTGTGTGATTCCATGCCTGAAGGATGTGTGGGTTAATTACATTTTTGTTAATTCACAGGGTAAAAAGATTAGCTGTACCTTGCAAGTGTTTTTCCTACTGCAATTTTCTTTGCTGTGGAGAAATAACGTACCCGACGCTTTCCCTCCAAGACAGAGAATCTTTTGCGCCAGCAGTTTAGTTGCAGCCTACATTAAACATTCTTGGATCAGTTTCTTCATGCTGTGCAGGGGAGAAAAACCAGGGTGCAGCAGACTGTCATGGTGAGGAAGACGTACATGTTGAGTTCCACAGGTTAATGTTCTCCTGGCTAACAGTGAGCGGTGATAATACATAAGAGCCGTGCCCATTACTTCCATTGTCGTAGGGGGAGGCTGCACTGTGCTGAGCTGGCAGTGCTAGCTAGGTGCAGGGGATTACATTAATATAGGCCACTATGCCTCTCCTCAAGCGTTCACAGCACTTTGCAGTGTGCAGAGTGGGAGACAGTGAGAAGAGGAGGAGGGGAGTTTGAGAGCCGAAGCTCACCTCAGAGCGGGAGCACAGGCCAGCTGGGTAATAATGAGAGGTCCTGTATGAGGCTAATATGAGCTAATCTGTGTCTTCTATGATCTATTCCAATCTAATCAGCCTCTTTCCCGTGTAGGCCATTTGTCATGCATTAACATGGGACCTGCTAATGAAGTTGACGACAGACAGGCTGCCTCCCTGGCCAGGACTAGTCGGATGTAATTACGCCTTCACAGAAGCACAGACACTCCGTCAACCATGCTAACCATCATCTAAATCCTCAGCACACCTAAACTCCTTTCACCATCCTTAATGAAATTAAGCTGTAGTGTTTGTCCATGTCCAGACCACCGACTTGTTCACAGCCATCTGTTTTAGGGTTGGACAAAAGCAAAATTGACCAATAATAGCAGCCTTGCATACACTACTGTATGGTCAAGGGTCTTTAGCTATTTCAGATGTTTAACCAGGAACTTAACACGCCCTGAGCATGTTGTTCTTGGTGCCCTCCTGATATCACTCCTCATCTTGCTGCGGTGATGTGCAGGTCACTGTTGGATGAGGTTTTAAAGGTACAACAGCACTTCTGACCACATCCATCTAAGAAAGCCCATTTCCACCATTGTTCTTATAGTGAGAAACATTCTCAACAGATTGACTCAGTATCTCAAAATGATGACTTAATATCTTAGAATAATGACTAGAGATACCAAGTCATTACTTGGGATTATCCTATTATAATGACTTACAGGATCTTTTTTTTTTTTTTTTTTTAAATCACATTGGTGGAAATAGGCTTTCTTGCCCAGCAGAGGTGAAGCAGGCGTCAAATTTTGTGTTTCATTGCCATTAGCTTTTTTTTTTTTCTTCGCCATTTGACATTTTATCACTTTATAGAGCGGATATAGTAAAAAGGTTCACGTACAGGACCTGCAGACATGAAGCAACATTAGCATTAATTTGGAGCCATACCTCAGTCCACAATGGATGAAAGTCCAATATTAACTCTCCTTTTACTTCTGTTCTAGTCTTTGCCTACTCCTGAGAAAAACAGGCGCCAACTGCTTTGCTATGCTCACCAACTAACCGCTCCGTCTGTCAACACAAACAGAATGGTTGCCATAAAAACAAAAACAATTAGCTAAAAGATGTTAAAATTCTCTGTGGAGCTGAGGAGAAACAGCAGGTTCAAGTTATTATTCTGTGTGTTTGTCACCAAAATTGACCTCTTTCACATTCCAGACACTCATTTGCACCGTTAATAAGATATTGACAAATGCAGCTTTAAAATGTGATAATTCAAGCAACTGAGTGTTTCATGACTTGAGCTTTCAATGATTGCCCTGTTTTTGTGTACCTAAATTTGTAGCTGTGTTTTACTTTCTACTTCACTGTTTGAAATTTATTACAGCTCTGATGCCATGTTGACAAGAGTAACTACATCACTATTTGATCCTCAGAGATAATTGTTATTCATGTACAGTGTAAATCTGGCAAAACTTGATTGCAAGGTCACTTTTTTATCTCGCTTAATCACCGGCTCCCTCAAAGGCTTAATCACTCTCGTTTCCTTCTGTCTTTTTCCTTTCTTCCCTGTTCCCCTCTTCATTAACTCTCTCAGACAGGCAGTCCACCTTTATCCTAAATTTCTGCCTTTTTCCTTCCCTTCCTCTTTTTTCACTTAATCACAGACTGATTTGCTCACTCTTAACATCCTTCCTCCTCACCTCTCCTGATTTTTTTCCTTTCACTCAGTACTTGCTAACATGTTTTTGCTCGCTCACTCATCCCTTTTCTCCCTCCCTGTTTTCTTCCCTCCTTCGCCATCTGTTCCACTTTCACTTTCTTCCTTCATCCATCCTTGTCACTTTGTCTTCAGCTTCCTTTTGTACTCCTTTGCCTCAAACACTGTTGCCAGCTCCTGCCTCCACTACTCTTCTCATCCCTCTGTGATACTCTCCTGCTCTCACTCCCCCTAATAATGTGCTCTTTTACTCACTTTTCTATTTTTTCTTTCCCTTCCCTCTTCCTTGTTCCAGCTCCCCCCCCCCCCCCCCCCCCGAATCACATCTATTATTCTCTCCCCCCCCCCCCCCCCCCCCCCCCATCTTTCGGTGCACCCCCTCCTATATATTACTCAGTGTCTCTCCGTCTTTCTCCTTTTTTCCCCATTCACTCTGAGCGATGGCTCTATTGATTCTCTCTGTGATGATATTGCCCAAGGACAACCACAGGGCAGAAAACCTCTTTAACTTACCCGAGTATCTGTGTGTACAGCCTTTGTTCATATGTGTGTGTTTATATACGTGTGCAACCGCAGGCCAGTTTAACTTTCAGAAGTCATTGCTAATCACGTCATAAAACCAGCCTCCCGTCTGTGTGTGTTGTGTAGGTGTATTTCTATGTAGGTGTGCAGATTTTAAGCCCTGCAGAGAGTCTGCAGGTATTGTGGTTCATGTATCTGTGTGTGTGTGTGTCATGCAGTTGAGAAGAAGTTAAAAGTTTTCTCCTCTAATTTTCCTAATCTCATGTTGGGGTGTGGCCATGAATCTCCAACTGGCTTCATGGCCAGACATCAGAAGCTATCAGTCTGTGTTTGTGATAATTCTTCCCTTCTCTCCAAGCTCTTGGAACGCCTTCTGTACTGTTGGCTTGTACAACAGGTGGACGAGTGCCGTCATAGATGCAGATGCTTCTCGAGCAGCCAGATTGCTAGCGCAAGCTTCCTGCAATCTGCATAGTGCGCCCTAGAATCACATGCACGCACGTACACACAGATACACACAAGCACTGCGGCATGATACACAATCAGACCCTCACACACACGTGTGCACATATACAGACTCAGATCAGGAAAGATACCAGAAGAGGGCATAAACAAAAAAAAAAAAAAAAAAAGCAGAGTCTGCAAATTGACTTTTTTGCTCCCTTGGTGTACATTTATTTAAGTTCCCTGACATTTTGAGCTGCACAGCAGATATTTATTCAATTCACTGAAAATGAACCTGCAGTGGTGGCTATTGTAGAAATTCCGCCTTGCGTGCAGCTATCCCGCATTAGTACTGCAGGATAACTACAAGGAAGCAATTTGTTTTGGTTACAGTATTCCCCGTAAGTACAGCAGTGGTGCGGAAAGCATCTAAAATGTGTCTTCCCCACTTCATCTGTATTCATCCCCATGGGCTGCATTTAATTCAGTTATGTAATGTTGAGCTGTAAAGTAACTCTCCATAAACCTCAAAACTCATTGAAAACATCCAGCAAATGAGCTGAATAAGCTAGAAAGAATTCACATCATTTCACACTACAAATTATGAACATAAAACAAACAAACAAACAAAAACTACTGCACAATTTAATACACAGTGAAAAATAAGTATTCACATCACATGACCAATTGTGCATGGCAAAATATCATAAAGATTTGCTGCAAGGTTTCACTTTACTTGTGATTTTGCTGTTAACTGAACAAGTGAGCTATTTGTTTATGGAGAGAAAATCATACTTTCTTTAATCAACCAGCCTTCATTTTTTTTAACCAGGAAATCCTGTGTCTGTAGTGAGTTTTCATTGTGTTTGTGTCATTCATTTTAATTCCTGAGGGGGTTAAAATCACAGCCTTGCGACCATTGAGTCACTGAGCAGCTCAAAGCCGCTACATTGCTTTGGTCCATCTTGGTTCTAGTTGTGAGGGGTAATAAGACAGCTACCAGATCATAATTAATTCAGCTACTTACCCTTCAGACAAACACTTTGGACAAAAATTCAATCATTTTTCTACTGACCGCTTCAGGAATTTTGAAGTAAGAGTATTTTTCATTCACCAACATTTTCCCCAGGCCACCAATGCCTCACGCACTACCCTCTTTTATGTATGTAACAATATCCCTGGTTCAAGACAACTCATTTTTGGGTTAAAATGACATTATAGGACAACCTTATCTTATATTCTACACCTCAGGTGCTGTCAACTTCCAACTTATATAACAAAATGAAACGTTTCTGTGCAACCGTTAAGATTCTTATCATGTAATACAGTAGGATCTTACAGTACGAACATTTGCTTGTATGCTGTTGCTTAAAGCTAAACGTGCATGACCCACTCCATGTTTAATTTGTAACACCTCCTGAGATATAGTGTACAATAATTGCTTTGAACTGCAGGCAGTTTGGCAGTTTTTCCAGGATAAGATAACATAGTGCAAGGTCTAATGGAGTTCCCACACGGAGAGCGGGGAGAGAGAGAGGAGAGGGAGAGAGAGAGGGAGAGAGAAAAATGACAGACAAGAACGGAAAATGTGTGTGATGATTACCTCATTCACGCTGTGGCTGGCATGTGCCCACACATGGCGCACAACAACCATTCACATGCATCCTCATCCTCATCTGTTCATTCACACACTGGCTCTGTCACACACACACACACATATGGCCACATACATAAAAGCACACACGTATACACGCATGCGTGCATGGCCGTGCACGCAGATACACTCTCACTGTACTAAGCCAATAACACAAAGTGAGAGCATGCATAAATTCTCGCCAGTGGTAGAAAGCTTGTCCCGTGAAGGTCAGAGCACTGTTTCTCAGCGAGCCTGCCGTTTGACAGATTCCTGCTTCCACCATCTACATCTGTGCACAGCCTGCCTCTTCCTCATTCTTCTTCCTTCATCCTCTAGTTCTTCATATTTTTATTTCTAGCTTTCTGGTTCTCATTCATACTCCTGCCATATTCATTCATCTCTCTTTTTCATCCTCTTCCCTCCATTTAAGTTCTGTTCTATCTTCTTGCTCTGTGCCATTCTTCCTTCTTTTTTGGTTTCTTTGAACTGAAACTCCCATTGCTTTTTCTACTTTTTTTTTTTTTTGGCTCTGTGACTCTCCTCTCTTCTTTCTTTACAGTCCCTCTTTGATCCATACCCAACTTCTACTCACTGTCTTGTCCCTTTCATTGTTGAAAGGCTCTGCGATTCTCTGTATTTCTCATCTTGTGTTGCTTTCTCGCCCTCTGTCATAATCTGTCTCTTTCTGGCCAACAGGCAGCAACACCAGGAAAGTCTAGGTAGTTTATATCTAGGTAGTCCGATTAGTTTATCTCTAATGATGAAACAGCGAAGAACACATACATGTTTGAGCTGCCAATTCCACAAATCCCATCATCACTGCCATCCCCTCTCCCTATACACCATATCCTTGTATTTGCTAGTGTATGCACGAGTGTGTGTGTGATCCAAGGATGCTCTGTGTGTGCCTATCAGACGCCAAGCTAATTGAGGTCATTGGTGGTGCACATGCTGAAGCAGGGAGACTGTGGAAATAAAAAAAAAAAAAAAAAAGCCCACAGCTTTGAACCTTCTCTCTGCTCAGCACACTGCCAAAAAAAATCTCTCTCTCCCTCTCCCTCTCCCTCTCTCATCATACACTAATAACACACAAACTAACTCACACACACAGAAAAGGCACACATGCTTAATTTGTGACCAAACAGAAGCTTTTAATCCTCGGATTTCAGTGAGGCTGTGCATATGTGTTTACAGTGCAGCGTGTGTGTGTGTTAGTGTGTGTGTTTGTGTGTGTGTGTGTGTGGCAGTCTTTGTAAATGAATATGAGGATTTGTATGGTGCTCCTCTGAGGTATGGACTAGAAATGAAAACATATCTGAGAATGCTACATCCTCTTTTAACCTCGGGGCGTGTCCGTCCTTCTGGTGGTGTCAATAACCACACGCGCACACACACACACACACACACAGAGACACACACACCTATCTAAAAAACCCTCTTCATCCCACAGTGCTGTAGGGGCAGTGGATGGTGACTGATAACCCACTGAGATGGAGGAGTAAACCAAACTGTCAGTGTTCATTTGAAGACCGGCTCCTCTATTCAATCCAAATAACTTCAGCAGCTCCCCGTTGGAAAACACACATCAAGAGCTTTGTACTATACACTGTACACACTATACACACTAAAAAAAGCAGGATTTCCAGTGTTTGTGCTGTAGTTACAGACATTTAGAGTCAAATGTTAAAGCAGTGGAATGAGAAGAAAGCACGACGTACCTGAATTGAACCAACACCCCTGAGTGCTGGTCCCACATCAGCCCATTAACTTGTTTACCTGTCACAAATTTACAGCCTGCCTTCCAAATACTTGGCCAAGAGACACATCTGGAGGAGGTTAATGTTTTGTTTTCACTGAAAAATAAGCTTAAGCAGAACGAATATTAAGACGGTAAAGTCCTGCCTCAAATCTTCCCTTTTATATTTAATCTCATCTCTATTCTTCCATGGCTCTAACCATCGCAATTACATTAAACCGCTAAAGGATATCTCATCATATTATATGTGTTGTTCTTTTTGTTTTTCAATCAATTTGCATTCAGCTGCTTCTGTTTTACATTGTAAAACCTGCTCGGGCAATTTTTGCATTTTAAAGGAGATGCTACATGAGATGAGCTGCTGGTTCCGGAAGAAGTTCTCCCGTTTCAAAACTTGCATCTGATGATGTCCTCAACAATATTGTAGGTTAATGTTATGGCCATCAGTGTGAATTATTCTAACCTTGTTTTTGAGACATCATGTATCATGGATGTTGGATAGCTCTCTTTCATGGATATATCCATCTTGTAAATAAGAGTCCCACACCCCTCAACCTTCACATGGAAAAGACACCAGTCATGCATATGTTCTTTCTTGTAACTGGAAACAAAACACTCCACCATAGATTTTGAACTCAAAAACTGACCCATTGCAGCTGAAAGCTTTGGAACGGTTCCTGTAAATCTTTGTCAAAGTATGAATTTTTAGACCCACTTTTTAATATTTTGCACCAATAATTCAACCGGAAGAGAATTACTTCCACCCAAGACTTTAAAGTGCTCTGGATGCCCAAAATAACTCCTCATACTTTGCAACTCTGTTATGGTTCTACCAATGAAAGATACATGAAATTGAAAAAAAAAAAGGGGGAAAAAAATTAAAAAATGATACATCAGTTTCCACTGACAAGCCTCCATTCATGATGCATCACCTTTAGGCACTCCTGCATCATTTATTATGCATGAGACATTTTAGATCATCGATTAGCAGTCCACAGAGGCAGAAAATATACAGGGACCATAGGGTCACAGGGTATGAACATGCCAAGGGCTCAGAGGAGAAATTATATTGTCAACCGCTGTCCCCGGCGGCACGAGGCACCACCATAACAATGATAACCATTCATCATACAGGCAAAGCATTAATTATAACCATTCATAATTAAGCTCCAAATTGACAAGTAATGAAAATTGATCTCACAAGAGGAAAAATAGTCAACACTTTGCACACATGACCAGCACAAATTTATCACGCTTGTATCTGAGATCGATACAAGGACTCATCTTAAATGTGACCTAATGTGTTCTACTGTCTGCATGTAAGTCAAGGTCAATATTTTAAAAACAGACCGAGGATTGGGTTGTCAGTGGCCCAATGTGCCTCATATCAATACTGTCGCTGTGACATGCTACAGTGCATATCAGTAAACCCATAATCGATTTCCAGGCATCAGGCCAGTTGGAAGATGCTTATGATGTATTTTTACTATCACACTGAGAGACAGAATAATGGCCTACTGGGTGTGTTTGTTTCACATAGCAAACACAGCCATTTATTGATCTGATGCTGTGATCACACTCAGTCAGACAGATAGGGAAATACTGATCCAGATGGAAAAAGAAAAGTTGCTTTTAATGAGAAACGTGATTCCATCCCCCTAAATCCAATTTGGAAATCTTGCACTGGGGGAAAAAAAAAAAACTATATAACTATATAGAACTGAGAAGCATTAAGATGAACGTTCAGAAGTGCACGATAGAACTGAACAGGACATTGAGTTGTATACATTCAAAAGTTCTTCGTATTTCATTCATGAGTCTCCATGCTGGACCAAATTCAAAGCTGTAGTTCAAGGGAATCAATAATTCTGCCATGGAAATTCTCACATCAAAGACAAGAATTTCTTTAACTGTAAAGAATATAAAGTAGATATCTGGCAGCCACGCTCTTTAACTGTTTTGCAGCAATCCAATTAGTTTCTGCAGTTCAGAAATAGTTAGAGACACTTTGAAACTTGGTTTATCAACCACAGACCTAAACTCCTAATATTACTCTCATATCTAATAATTCTTAGTGCACAATAAAGTTATGTGCTACTAACTGCTGCCTGTGCACCGAGGAGCTACACCAGATCTAATTTATGCCCAGTGCCACCATACGGCATGCAGTAAAGCACAGATTTAGTTTCAGTCAGCCAACGGGGAAAGTTAGCTCAGACCTCACAACACCTCAGATAATAATCCTCCCAGGATAATGACGCTTGAGTCTTGGATGAATTTGCACAGTAAAGAATCTGAAAATACAAGGAAGATTTACAAGTGTGCTGTAAACAACTTTTACGCAAGATCTGATTGTCCTGAAATGCCATAAAAGGGAAACTCTAAATCATCTAAAAAGCCATATAATTTTCTTAGAGCAATCACTGCTCCTCTTTCTGCTGCAGTCCCAGCTACTCATTAGATTATGAAGACCTCTCCTCTCCTCCTCTCCTCCTCTCCTCCTCTCCTCCTCTCCTCCTCTCCGAACATGAACTGCAACGTTCGGCTAAAACCACCATGTTTGATATCCTGAGAAATATGCTTATTTGCTATGTTGCAGAGATTTAAAAGCGAAGATTCATACCCTCAGCTGTCAGTTAGCTTAGTTTAGTATAAAGACTGGAAACGGGGAAACAGTTAACCCGACTGTCCAAAGGGAATAAAATTCACCTACCTGCACCACTGAATATCACTAACTAACACATTACATTTGGTTTGTTTTGTAAAAGCATAATTTACCGTTTTACGAGGGATTATGTGATGCACTGCGGTATTTATTGGCCGGGACCGATGACTTTCTAGTATAAACAAACAACCTGAAAAATCAGCAGATATGTTGAGATTAGAATTATCATCTTGATACAATAATCTGCTTTGCACCCTGTTTTAAAATAGCCATTTGTGGTGCACAATTCTTAAAACAAGAAAACTACATTGTGAACATGGGATGTTGTCTTTTGTTCTAGTGGTAACACTTGATAAGACAGGTCTTTCACAACATATACCAGAGTAGAGGAAAGCTAAATAGTGTGTAGTTCAGGAGGTCACAGTAAAGCAGAACAGAGTAGAGTCCGGCTTTGTGTCTTTACCCCTTTAGAGAACCATTTACAGTACTTACAGTCCCCATCACATGTTGGTGAGGCAGATTGGTAAACATCCTCTTCAAGTTCTTTCTTTACATTAATCATTAGAATGGGATGGAGATGAGACATTTAAATGAGATATTTAGAAAAAAATCATTGCTTAATAATTATATTCAACTATACGCTGGGTGACAAAAAGTAGTTGTTTTGCAAACAAAGGGGATAATGAGATCTTGGAACTGCTTGCTATTGCAGCCATTTGATTCTTACTGACAGTCCTCCTCACATAATGTTACTGGTGTGGCACAAAGACATCCAACTGTATCTCTGCTGTTTTATATCTAACTTTTCTGCTTGACTTTATCCTGCTCCCTCCAAACAAAACAAAATCAAATTTTTCCTCACCAGCAAATAAGTTTGGGTCCAAGTAGAGGTGCTGCATATGTCTCAATTAACACAGTGTGTGCGCACTGGCCAGAACAAAACTATTATACATTTGTCCCCACTTTGTTCACACTTTTCTCGTCATCTTCATCATCTTGTTAACCCCGCTATTGAATTCAAGCAGTGTGAGGAGCATGAAGATAAGAGAGAAACAGAGCAAACTAAATACTATAGCAGAAAGAATAGTACAATAGAGAATTAGAGTTCTGAATGAATTAGAATACAGAAGAACTGATTATAGTATAATAACGTGCAATAGTAGTAAGTAAAATTCAAAGGTTGAATACAGCACAGAGTACAATTACAGTACATTTCAGTATACTGAAACAGCCATAATATAATTTACCTGTACTGTATGACCATATCTCAGTGCAGGTGCTGTGTGTAGGATTGGCCCCTGAATGTGGTCAGGGAAGGATT
Source organism: Pempheris klunzingeri (assembly GCF_042242105.1). Classification (NCBI taxonomy): domain Eukaryota; kingdom Metazoa; phylum Chordata; class Actinopteri; order Acropomatiformes; family Pempheridae; genus Pempheris; species Pempheris klunzingeri. The sequence goes on along the minus strand of NC_092024.1, from coordinate 18,025,794 downwards.
TCTTATCCAGCAACGGGTAGCTGAGATAAAGCAGATCCCCAACCTCTCCGAATACCTCTGCATAAATACAGTCCACATCAGCACTGCTGACAAAACACACAATGCTTGTGCATATGCTGGCATATAATGAATATCAGCGCACATATATGCAGACAACTAAACATGCACATACTGCATCATACTGAAATGCATGGATGCCAGTGTCCATATATGGAGAGACACACACACACACACACACAGGCCTAAGCAGCTGATGACCCTCGGCTACCTCCTCTTATCAGTCTAAGCCGGTCCTGGCTTAAGGATAAGCAAAAGGAAACCACTGGAACTGACACTTTGGAAAGATTTAGTAAAAATTGTAATGTAGAATTTTTTGCAACCATAAATGATTAACTCTGCTACTTCACAATGTGTTGTATAGTTGCCTCGTAAACACATAGTGTTAAACATTTGTGATTTGAGTTTGTGGACTGGCTGTGCATGCACAGTTTATGATATACAAATATACTGTAAAATGCACCCGTAGGGTTATGGAGTGTAGTTTCCCTCACAATGACACTTTTTATTACAACCCGCTGAGGGGAAGTAGTCAAGAGCTTCTTTTGCCCCAGAGGTTTTAAATCTTGCATTCGTGTATTAAATTTGCCAAAGACAGATCAGTCAGTGGATTGAATCAGAGGAGTAAAAACTGTCCTCGAATTTCTCAGCCACTTAAATCCCACATAAGCAGAACTCGCCAAAGCATCGCAGTCATTTCAGCAGCCAGTGGTGAACTCGCAAATCCCTTTTCTTCTGCCTCCCGCAGCTTAGGGCTGCAGAGCGAGCGGAGTGGCGGGCTACAGCACGAGTCTTTGAGGTATTCAAACACACACATGCATGACTGGACAGATGAAACGGCCTCTGGGGTGGTCCACTCGCAGGTAAGGCTGTGTGTGTTCATGTGTGTCTTTGTGTGGGTGTCCTTGTAGGCATATGTGTGTGTGTGTATGCACTTTTGTGAACATATGTGTGCGCCTGTGTTTGCAGTTCACATGTGTAGTTATATGTGTATACACACTCATTGGAGTGTGCTTTTGTCTGAGCCTCCAGTGCCATTTCCTGGTGCCTGGCTCTGCGCTGATAAGAACGCGATCCTCTCAAGACTTAAACACACTGTAAATTGAAGAGACAATTAGTGCTTTGTTGTTTTACAATCAATAAAGTTGCTGCAGCACAGTTAAAACAGAGAACACTATCGAATTAGTATGATGATCGGTCACTTGTTGTCACAGTGGCCACTTAAACAAGTGCTTTTGTAACAGGTGTGCCAAGTAACAATTTAATTGTTTTTGAGTGAATAGTGCATTCCACAGCCTTTCAGTAATTTATGCAGTTCATATTGGCAGCTTGAGGCTTTATTTATCCTCAGCTAGCTTGAATATCCAACATTAATCTCTTATGGTGGACAGTCCCCTCAGTCTCATTAATTTTCAGCACTGGCCAGCTCTCCACATACTTCTTTATCAGAGGAGCACTAAGTCTCACCTGAGCTTCTGTAGTTCTGAAAACAACAGGGTCCATTTGTCATTATGGTTGCACTGTATCAGATACCAATCCATCTCCCCTCCCAGATTGTACACTCAATTTCTCCAGCTTCTGTAAGAACCCTTCCCTCCCTTACATCTTCTCCTCCACCTCCCTCCTTTGCTCCCCTCCACCTTTCCTCCATTAGTCGCCCCGCGATCCCCCAGGCCAAGATCAAACTGTGAATTGCAAAAGTCCTTGAGAAACCCTGATTCAGACAATTTGATGTCAGCTCTGCAGCCCTCATGTGTCCCCTCGTGATCCCTGCCCGTCCATCTATTACACCCCTTTAGACAACTCCCCCTCTGCTCCTTTTCCTCCTCCTCACCAGCTCATCTGATACTAAATCACCTCCAACAGTTATCTCAGCCCGCAGGAGGGAGGGAGGGAGGAGGAAAAAGGGAGGAAAAGACAGAAAAAGAACTCCAAACTTGTGTCACCTGCACACCAGGAAGAGTAATGCTTGTTTCAAATTCTTCAGGTTTCACATTTTTGGTCTTGCACCATTTCAGTTTTTTTATATAGCTACCCTAGGTATTTGATCACATAAGAGGTAGGGAATTTACATAAACTCAGTAATTGATAATTATTGACAATTTTGCAAAACTGAATTCTGAGGAAAATCAGTGTTGAATGAGGTGTGTAATTACAGTCTTTCCACTGACACATTTGTTGAACAAGGCAAGCAATCAAGATAGTGCAAAACCTCAAAAGTATGGATCGGCAGGTTTTTGCAAAGCCTGTTGATTGATACAGACGTCAGTGGTGATCAGTTTAGAAAATACCCAGCCACTACTGTTCAGTATGCTGTAGTTCAAGTGTTTTTCGAGATTACATTTTCCAGGACTAGAAAAGACTATTAAAGACAAATTGTCTTATCCAAGAACACATCCAGCCTGTATGTGTAATGACTTCTGAGCCGACTGTCGCTCTGCCTGTTCTTCATTAGACATAATAGACACAAAAAATGAAGAGAGGAAGGAAGGTGACAGAGAAAATTAAGCATCGGAACCAAAATCCTTTTCATTCCTGCCTTGAACCACTGGGTTTTACCGATTCCTCTTCTCTGCGGTAGTTTGACGGACAAGCCTCTGCAATTGTATAAAGGTGTAGTGAAATGTGTCATCTATCTTTCCTGGTGGGCTGATGTCAACCCCACTCTCATATGAGACGCTGTTTGTGTGACAAACGGCTCTGGGGCGTGCCAGCTACAGCAGATGAGGGGCAGAGGGAGGGATGCGGGCCATTTTAATATTAGGATGATGGAGACGCTGCTCTGGTTTTCCACTGAAGGGCCCTGAGCCAGATTGCTTCTTTAGAGAAATGAATTAAGCTCAATGTCCCCCCACAGGAGACAGGAAGTCTACAGAACTGAACAGAATGAGAACAAAACACACAGAGGTGCTGCTGTTCACACAGAAATGATTGATGAGATGCAAGATCAGGATTTCCTTTGGCAGAATTACTTTGGCCTGTCCTGAAATAACAGTATAACAGCTCTTTGCTGCATTGTTTGGTATTTGCCTTGAGCCTGGTCTATTTCACATAAGACCTGGCTAGTGTGTGTGTGTGTGTGTGTGTTCCTAATCTCTATTTATCCAGGAAAGGTTTACTCAGCACTTAGGCTCTTTTGCAGCAACACTTCACATCATATTTATAAAGCTAGTTAAAAAACATTCACATCTAGGCATTTTCAAGAACAATTAGTTATAAACTGTCAGCTACTGAACAGTTTTGATGAATCAAATAGAGACCAAGCACCAGATAAATGCTTCAGGACGTCTGGATAGCAGTTGTTATGGGAAAGGAGAGCATTTACTCTTTCATTTTTTCTGCCCATGCATTCAAGCTTGTCATGCCATCTCAAGCGGCTACTCTCCAAATACAAAGACATTCAAAATGTGACATTATTGCTGTCACTTCGGGACGGGCATGAAGGGAGCATGTTTTATTGGCTGGAACTTGGCGACAAAGCCATTCTGATCTTAAAGAGCGTGGAGGAAAAATTCATTAGGATTAAAAGGCCCAATCAGATGCTAATCAGCTGATCTTGGGCGACAAAATTGGGTCTTGTTTGCCTGCTACAGTTCAAGAAACACAAATAAGACAGGAGGGAAGAGGAAAAATCATCCATACATGCACATACTGTATGCGCATGCATGCAAAAACACACACGCACGCGTACAAAAAACAGCATACGAGGGCAGGTGTACTAGATGCCCCGCCATGGCTGACTGACTGGCTGACTGGCAAGGTCACACAGATTTTGGATGAGTATGCTGGGCATCACTGAACCCAGCACTGACAGGGGAAGAGGAGGATGCACGTGCACACTTGCAAACACACACATGCCTGTGGGGATCTTGCTCTCTCTCTATTGCACACACACATAAACACACTGAGTCACTTCTAGGCGCACACACAGAAACACACACACACAGAAATGCACAAGGGCAGAGAAGCCTCCATGATTAAATTGGTTTATTTAAGAGGGGGAAAGCGGGGTTGGCAGTCAGGGAGCAAAGGCAGATAGGGGGTAAATACATTTAAATGCATTTGTATGGTTAAGCATACATATGGAATGGGTTGGGGGGGGGGGGGTTAGCGAGAAACCAATAAATGCAAGTTTTTAAGGATAGAAGCGGGATAAAAGAGGCAGAGCAACATAAAGCAAAGCACCATGAGAAAGAATTGATAAGAAGGTGCAATGAAATAAATGTCTGCAAGTAATGTAACATACACAGCTGCATGTATACATGCAGAAATGTATAGGATTCATGTGTACATACTGTACTAAGGGCAACACACTAAAGTGCATTAACATGTACACGCAAGCAAACACACACACACACACACACACACACACACACAAACATACATGCATGGTAACAGTGACAGACAAGCTGATGGTTAAGACTGGAGCAGTTCCCAACTGCCTCTTTGACAGGCAGCTAAAGCGCATTAGCAGAAACAATGGAGCACTCAATCTCTTCCTCGTTCCCCGGAGATTCCCAGAGAGGGGTAGCGGGGTGAGAGGAAGGAGATTTAGCCTAATATACGTGGGGAGACTGGGGCTTTGGCATGACCCTATTTCCACGGGCCTGTCTGTCAGCTGGTAATTGAGGAATAGCAAGGTATGGGCCGGTGCCTGAGTCAGTGGATAAGTAATGATCTTCTTGGGTCACTGACCCCCGTCCATTATAGTTAATCTAATCGGAAAAATAAATAATGAAATTCACCTTGGAAATCCAGGAGCTGATCGGCACTCATGCCAAAGTGTCTGCACTCGTACTACACAGTGTCAATTGCTTGCTGCCTCCCTAAAAAAGGCAGCAAAAGCCAGTTGATTCCCACAGACCAGGCGCAGCTGTTTGAAGTGCCTGAATGACAAAGGTCTCTGTCTGCCAGCCTTCAAAGCACGAGTGGTTGGTTTTTCCCCCACATGGGAGCCACAGTTGTAAATTCTGAACACATCATCGACATGTTATCATCTTACAAAGTTGGTATTTTGAACTTGTTAGCTGCCTATTTACACATCCAGCAGACACTCACTGATGCACGCTTGACTGATACAAGTCTAATTATTTACTCTCGTTTTAGCTCTAAGAAATATCTAGCTTTTTAGTTATCAAATTCTCCACGATGGTGAGCAGTCTCAAACTGTGTCTGTTGTTTGGTGCAGGGTAAGTAGCGTACAGTGGCTTTATCGGAGCTTTTTGCTGAAAGCAGCTTCTTGCTGTGACTGAAAATGAAATTGATGAGAGCAGTGAGAGTGAACCAAACAGTTAAATTGTGGCCATAAAACCAATGAGCTGAACGATGCTGAAACGCTTCACAGAGCTGCGAGGAGCTGCAGAGTTGAATGATAATTCTTTCTCTTGAGCAATCACTTTCACATTACATAGTCACTTGACCATTGTTAATACAACAGTATTAATTACTGCAGTTTCCAAGCATTCTAACATTTAAGAAGATAATCCTGCACTTTACTTTCTGAGATGATATATATCTATGCATTGGACTAAGGAGCTGCAGTTCATGTTAAGCCTGGCTTAGAATAAAGAAAAGAGGCAGAAGGGGGCAGGTGACCCGGCTCTGCCCAAGATGCCCTCTAACACTGACGACTTTTGTCTAATCTCTTTCTCAGTGAACAAAAGCTGTGTGAGGTGGCTGCACAGCTTCTCAAAGTTTTGTTTTCACAGTTAAGGTTTGGTGCTAATAAGCCACAGAGAATACAACCAAAACGTTCGCTCACTGTATCTGGCCCACACTACACATAAGGATAAAATCATACATTTTTCTTTTTGCATTTGTGTTGAACTATCCCTTTAAATAATGTAATGTAATTCTATGGTCTACACATGGCCCAACTTCAACTCAGTCCAGTACTGCAGAGCCTCTCATCAAGATGATATACGACCCATGACACACATCTCTCTCTCCCTCTCCCTCTCCCTCTCTCTTTCCCTCTCACCCTCTCGCTCTCCTTCTCTTCCTGTATTAGATAATGCACAGCCCACAATGTAAAGAGCAATAGATTATTCTATTGCTGGTGACAACAGTGGGGGAAATGGGAAGGAGAGGAGGATTATAAAGAGCAGAATAATGAGGAGGCTAATTTAAGCAGTTTGAAAATGCAAGACAAAGAGAGTAAGAGAGCAAAACAGAGAGAGAGAGAGAGAGAGAAGGAGGGAGTTAAGGCTTAATGGAAATAAGTTGATGTAGTAAGGTGCCAGCTGTCAGAGAGCTTTAAAATATGTTTTAGAACATGTATTTTTGAAAACAAAATGCCCCTTTCCTAATCCACTCTCCTCACCCTAGCTACATACGTAAATCTCTTCTCAGCACTAATGAACTATTATGACAAATACCGAGAGCATATTTACTGTGTTGACAGAGGCTGCGCTCCTCAGTCCCACAGAGCCAGAATGAGTTATGTATCACCTTCTTTTTCACTCCTTTCTCCCTGCTTCTGTCTCCTTCCCCGTTTCGAGTTGTAACTCTCTTTCTCCCCCACTTAGCCATATGGGGACTGACACATGTATCTCTCATCTTCTCCCACAGAGCGACCGGGCTGTGCGGCTCTGTTATCTTCTGTGCAGTATATAGTTAGCAGAGCTTGTGGTGATGTATTGAGTGTAATGGCCAACAGCGTTTGTTGAGATTAATTGATACTAATGGCTAACACAGTTAGCGGTGAGTGATGGCTGCTACATCGCAGACACACTGGAGGATTAGACACAAATCAAGTTGCAACTGGGCTCCCAATGCAGCGGCACACTCTGTCTGTTCAGTCATCTGCGGTCTGAAAGGAAAGGGATGTGTGTGGGACCGTAAAGCAGCACTTTGGCCACTAGTTAGACGTGAGCTTTACTGGAGGGTTTTGTTCCAAACTGTGGCAACCACAGTCTGACAACCTAAACATTCAAACTGACTGACATTGAACTAGAGTTAACTGTAGGGCATTTGCTCCGTTACTTGTTCTAAACTAATCAGCACAGACAATTTGGAAAGTAAAAGCACAAAGGGCATTCTTCTTAAGAATGAAGATGTTGTGCAAAAGTTCAGACAAAAATCAACGACAAAGTGCATCATGCATGCAAAACAGATGGCCGATAGCTCAGATAGCAACAATACGACAGGTACTGATGTGAACAATGGATATGCATATTGCAAGAGAGGAGAGGATGTAAGTATAATCCATCTTAATCGTGTAAAATCCAGACAAGAGATGCATGTTAACAACCAGCCATAGAGCCAGGGATATAAAATAATTTTCAGCAATATAACTATGAAGCGACTTAAATTTGGTGGGATCTCTGAGCTGCAGTACATTTGCAGGTAAGCATTTTATTTACACTCACTTAGACTTGTCTTTCATGTGTGACAATGTCTGACATTCAAATGGAGAAATGTCAGCAAAAACTATGGCAAAATTCCTCTATTAAGCAGGCTTCAGTTTTGCCCCACAGAACTTCATCATTATATATTGAGAAGTTCTTTGTGAACTACATGCTCTCAAATAACCACCAGCACCCGCAAAGGTCCAACAGAGACCACCTCTGTGGAAAGAAAGAATCATAGCCTGCATGTTGAATTGATTTTCTTGTTTCAAATTATGAGAACACTGATCCAGAGTCTGTGTCAGGATATAGCAATTGCATGGAGACGTTTTTGAGAGTTTTTCCCTAAATGAGACACCAAAAGAACATGACATTCTACCTGCTTACTGAAACTTGACTAGATGATGCCATGTGCATTTTAGAATTAAACGGTGAATATATAGGTTTCTTTTTTCCCCCCCCCCCCTCACCAGATGGACTGTGAAGGGTTTTGACAGAATCCTCATTAGTTCAAGTCACGTCAATGTTGAACTGTAGCATAAACTGATCCTCCTCTCCTCGGCTTCTGCATCCTGTTAATCACAGAATGTGACTTGACAACTATTTGAAAAAGCACCCATCATTCCCCTCGGCCAGGATGACTCATCCAGTATGGCTGCCACTCCATCACAGTGGGCTGGCCTAAAAAGGTTCCCTTCTTCCTCCAATCACTTAATCATATCTCCTCGTCACCTCCCCACACATAACTCATTCTCTTCGACTGCACCCCCACCTCTGAACTGGACCACTAATCTTGCTTTGCCGAGACAAAGAGTGTTTCGTTGCTCCTCATTTCTTTCAATTGCCTGACTGACAGCTCTGACAGCATGAAGGGTAGGAGAAGAGTTACTCTGCCGTGCTTCCTCTCTCTCCTGCTCCACTATGCTTTAAACTTAATGCTGTGTTCAGATGCCCCATCCACACACTGACACACACAGTCTACGTGCACCTTCTCTCCCTCCCCAGGAGGGCTAAAATCCCATCATCCCTCTATGTCAGTCTCGCTGTTGCAATCCTCCCTCCATTAGCATAATATTCCCATTCCCTTGCCGCCTCACTCCTCCTGTATCAGACTAACTGCTCTGGGAATCATAGTGGGACATGCCCCACTCACGCTCAGTCTACTTCTTGTGACTTTCTCTTTAGTCGCTTTTCACCCTCATGCACACACACACACATTCTATCTATCTATCTATGAAGACCACTCTATTAGAGGGGTGAATGAGAGAGGTGGAAAGGAAACAGAGAGCTGTATGAATGAGATGCAGACTAATGATGGGAGAGATGAAGGGTAATACTGGCTGTTTGCATGGCTGACAAGCTCAAACCACTTACCCCAATGATCTATAGCGTGTTTGTGTCTCACTGCTTTTACCCCACACACAGACAACATCTCACTATGGGGCCGCAGATCCACAGGTCATCATACAATGTTGTCAGTTTTTTGCCTCTATTTGTGTTGTGTTTTTTTCTATTTTGTTGACACTCCACAGAAACCAAATGCATACATGAATAAATTGTAGACACAAGCCTGACATTCTGTAAAAGCGCAGCCATCTGCAATGACCACAAAAAGACAGATAATGATCCATGCTTGAGTCTCAGCTGGGAGCGGGACAGTGGAAGGGCTAGAGGGCTGACCATTGCAGTGTCAGGGGCTTGCAGATCATGTGTTAAAGCTCTCTAATTGCATAAAGTGCCCACAGCTGTCCATCGAAGCAACAGACCTGAGAAGAACTAATCTGCAGTTCAGAGCCACTTGTAGACCCTTTTTAAACATAGCAAAGCTACACTGGATGACTACCACTCAACATCTCCTGCAATGGATCCACACCACAAGCTACGAGTGATTATCTTCGATGGAACGTTATTTGTTTGTTTTTTACCTTTAAAAGCAGCTGCAGGAAATATCGAGCATGCATTAACAAAGAACATGTGCTGGCTCCAACTTTTGTTTTTCAGCAGCTTTTTGTCCTGCTGGTACATTGTAGTCTTTTTTCTTTCCTTACTTTTTTCCTACTCACTGCAGCTGGTTGAATTAAAAAACATATACGTATGCTGCCCACGTTAGATTTTGATAGGTAAGGTAAGGTAATTCTGTTGGGAAACATCACTGAAGTGAAAAATTGCAGGCTCGCCAAAGAAATTGCAATGACCTGAAAAAATGTGATAGCTACGTTAAGATGAATATTGCTTTTCTATATATCTGATTCTCATCCCTATTTATTTTTGTCTACACAACAAAACAGATATGAAAATACCATTTTTACCTGTTTAGATAGCCATAACACATCCCTGATCTGAATCACATGTAATAAGTAGGCGATTTGTTGATTTTCAACAGCAGTGGTTATGGCCCAATGGGAGCACATCTAAAACCACCTTCAGTATCTAATCCAAAAACAGAAAAGAAAGTTGTAGCACTTTTACTGGGCAGTGTAAACATCGCCTTATATATGACCAGACAAACAACAGGACACAAGAGCAATGGACTGAACATGAGAGGAAGAAGTAGGTCAAAGATGCCATTACAGTCAGCGACCTTGTGGAACTATCTGAGGCGTCTCCGTCTGTCTCTGCCTTCCTCTTAAACTGATTGCTATGCTGCTGCCACGTCACTAGACTGAGTGATGGAGGACTCACTTAACTCCATCCAGCAAGGACAGGGGGAAAGAAACACGTCCCACATGTACAATACCTGAATGTCAACTGTAGACCACTGCTGTTCTGTATCGCCCTCTGTTGGTAACTTGGAATACAAAAAAAGTGGTTCCAAAATTGAGATTTATGGGTCAGCAAATAACAGCAGTGAAAGCTCAAATTGTATTGTGATTTATCAGTTTTCTCTCTGGGTTCAACTAGATGTGCTCAACCATAACTTTTCTTCAGCAAGTGAAAGTACTACTTTGTGTAGTTTAGTTAGTTTTGATAAGCTACAGGACCATGAGCCGGTTAGCAGTGACTCCCAAACTCTTGCTTATGACCCTCGCTATCGAAACAAAATCTTATCTCTTCGTCATTACATATGTCCTCTGTTTGTGGCCACTTCAACAGGAAAGGAGGAAATTAAGAAAAAACAAACATAAAATCATTAATCATCATGTCAGATTAATCTTATGTCCCCAGGTAGGAAACCGCCATATGGCAAGACAGTAGACCAAACCAGCAGAATGCTGCTGTACATTCAAGGTCATCCATAGCTGCTGTGCGAAGTGCCCTAAACATGATTAATAGCCTGGACATGTGTGTCCATAGGAAGAATAACAGGCTCAGTTATACTTTTCACACTTTTTTGCTTTTTTTACCCACAAAAGTAAAAGAAACTCAAGATCAGACAGAACTTTATCAGACACATTCAGATAGTGAAACAAGTAAATTTACCTACTTTACTCTTGGTACAATTTTCAAAACTGTAGCTTCTAATTTAAGCTACATTTTACCATTTGCTCTACTACATTTTTATGGCGAATACTGTTCTTTTTACTCCATTACATTTATCAAACAACTATAGTTAGTACTTGGTGTGTAGATTAAGATTTTACATTAAAAAAATACAGTATATGATGACTTAAGAAACTTTGCTGAATTTGATAGTTCAACACAGACTTGGCCATATAGTTAAAGTTTCTTAATCAGTTAAGTACTGTTCCTTGAAAGAGCTATTGAATTAAAGAGCGGATCTAGGCTACAAAATGAAGTGAATTAACATGTCAGCATATACATTAGTGGAGCAGCATCACCCCTCCCTCCAGCCAAGCTCTTATGTTCAAATCAATAATAACCTGTTTTTCTGTTGACGGACATTTGCAGCCTGCGCATACAGCTGATCATCAATTGATAAACACATAGTACAGCCTCTTAAGAATGAACCAGAAAAGAGCCCCAAAAACTCACAAAAATTAGCAGTAATAGATGGAAACAAAGTGATGGAAACCTCAGAGGGAGCAACAAGCAATATTAGGCTACAGAAATGTGATGACCTGCAACTTCAGCAGCAGAATAAAGCATCACACAGAACAAAGCATCACACACAGGCAGCCCACACAGAGATGTAAAGATAATATTGACTGAGAAGCAGCTATGGCACAGGCACACACACACACACACACACAAAAGCAAAGCCTGCACTGCTATGTTTCTGGACAATGCAGTGCTTAATACAGTGAATGAATATTTGATTTTGGTGTCTGGTCATTTACATGACTCATCTTCCCCCCCAGGAATTATTCAGACACATTTGCAACCAACAAACAAATCATTCCGGCATGTTAACACACCATCTCCTAACAGCACAATACATCATCATCAAACATAAACAGCACAAACATCTCACAAACAACGCTGGGGAGATATCCCAAAATGGAAAAACAACGAATACACTAGTAGACAAACACAGGCCCCTGAGCACAAGGCACCACACACACACACACACATCCAAAAGTGTCAAAACCACATTAGCACCATGCTTCCGTGCCAAACACTGGACAAATTACACTAAACGGCGAGTGTGATGTTGTACTCACCTTTCTGGATGCCACTCAGTGAGCCTTGTCCACATTTCGCTCCACTTTCCACTTTTCTTCTCACTGACTTATGAAGCACAATATAACCAGTCCACGCAGTTCACCTCAGATCCAGAGCTGGATGAGCGCCCTGCAGCCACAACTGTGCCAGATATTCTTTATACAAACTCACGCTTCACTTTAGGAAGAAATTCCCAAGCAAACGTAGACATATCGCACGGAAATGTAGTTTTAGCTTGCACCTGTGGCCCAAGGTCTAGGGTGTGTTTAATGCAGGTCACGTGGCATGCTCACCGGTGGGGGGTGGGGGGCCTTAAATGAGTGATCTCTGCTGGTGAAGATGGCCACGGATGACACTCAAGATACGAACTACAATGTAGCCAGTAGATGGCAGCAGATCTCTTGTTACATAGTATCTGAGCTCCCAGTCAATACTGCACAGGCTTCATTCTGTCTGCGGATGAAGGGGCAGTGCGCACCTACTTTTTCTACAGGCGATAAAAATGGGCTGTGATTCCCCCCCTTGTTTAAAGCTTTCTTTTTTCCTGTGTCCAAGTTTCTGGTTGGTTGTCCGTTTTAAAGTAGTTTTTCCTTCACTGGACTCCCCCTATAAAACCTATAATGCAGTGAAAGCTTCATTCTTTGGAGGCGCGCCACACAACTCAGTTGATGGAATTACTGAATTGCGAGGGGAAAGTAAACTTTAACAGTGGATTAACTTGTACGGTGGAATATCAGTTCTTAGGTTAGAGACGACTTGTCTTCACCCCACATTTTGGTTCATTTTGTTAAACTCTACAACTTTAGTTTTAAGTTGTTTTTTCTAAGTTTCTGAACCCAGAACAAGTGGTCTTTACGCACAATTTGCGCCATGGCGAACTCGTGTCTTCAATTAAGCGGCTTTCTCGTCAGCTGCCTCGGCTGGCTGGGCATCGTGATCGCGACAGCCACCAATGACTGGGTGAATATGTGCAAATATGGTCTGAACACCTGCAAGAAGATGGATGAGCTGGAGACCAGGGGACCCTGGGCGGAATGTGTCATCTCCACAGGACTCTACCACTGCGTCTACCTAACGCAGATCCTGGACCTGCCAGGTAGATACCGTTCTGTGTACATCCCAGGTGTCTAAATGAATACAACAACGGTGGTTGCACTCATTTAGATACATTTAGGTTTCTTTTTTCTTATCGTATCTTACATTATGAAATTCATTTACAGTGTTATTTCCACCACTTCTCCTTAACTCTGATACAGAGTTTGCTTTTTTCCCTTTTTTTGGCAGTAATTTATTCCCATTTGTGTTTTCATATGTGTTTCTATAGCCTACATCCAGACAACACGTGCCCTGATGATCACAGGTTCTATACTGGGTCTCCCAGCAGTGGGAATGATCCTCATGTCCATGCCCTGCATCAGCCTTGGCAATGAACCCCAGGGCTCCAAGAACAAACGCACCGTCCTGGGAGGAGTGCTTATACTCATAGTTGGTAAGAGTCTCGCCCTTATTTTTGTTCATGCAATGCAACTAGAATGAATTAGTGGACAAAGTGGCTGAGTGTCGTGGTCACACGAACGTTTCGTGTAAGCAGAAATCCAGAGTGGGGTAAACTGTTTTTTTCGTGCTCACATGTACACACCAAGATCCCTCACAATCTTCCAGAGTATGACCTCTTTTAACCCGACCTCAAATGCTTACAGGGTGTTGAGAGCAGAGGATGTTGAATATGACCGTCTTCCTCCCTGGGGTGCGCACATTTGCACACACACACACACACACACTCATATGTTCCTGTTGCACCAAACCCTCCCCCCCAGACTCCATCACATTCCTCTCCTCCACCTACTCTCATCCACACCCTGCCTTTGTCCTCAACCACATGGAAACTCACTCCCTCAAATGCCCAGTTTACTGTGCTTATAAATATTTGACTGGTGCTGCGGCATTTTCCAACGCCTGTGCCTCTCAAATGAAATTTCAGCACCTGTGTCCATTGTTTGCCTTTTCCACTGCTTCCACTGTCTTTCATTGGAAATTAACTAACCCAACATGTGCCATGTATCCCTGAGTCCCAAACATCATCATTACATCCATACAAAAAAGTAGAGCCCTGACTTAGTGAGCAGATTTTCTGTTTTTTTTTTGTGAATTTGCTTTCTTGTTGCAGAATAAAAATCCACTCATCATATTGCCACCACAGTGGCAGCAAAAGCAGCTAAGCAACAATTAGTCCAATGAGTCCTACTTTAATTATTTTGTCCTCAAATTTTATTGGTGTTAAAATTATTTAATACATTTATGCTACATTAGCCTTAGCCATCTCTGTAGTTCAAAGATAAGCATTAAAATGCGAAATATTTCTTCCATCTATCCATTATCTTTCTTATCAGATCTTTTTGGGGGGTATAGGCTTGTACAGCTACTCAGACTGTGTACTCCTACAATGCTCATTCAGAATTTTCACTTTCAACTGCACCATGTTAATTACACTTTATTCAAGTTTGAATTTATAGGTTTTTAATTTAGCTTGCCTTCGTTTGCACCATTTTGCACATCCAGTTTTATTAGGTTCATGTCACTTGTGATTCAAAGCTAATACAAAATGTTTGTGTGTATTTGTTGCAATCAGCAGTACCGTTTGGCCTTCCCACTTTAATTACACACTGTATGTGTATATGTTGTGTTGTGAGGTGCCATGTATTATAACAATTTTTCTGTCTGTTTCTCCTCAGCACTGTGTGGTATGGTGTCCACGGTCTGGTTTCCCATCGGCGCTCACCAGCAGCTCGGCCTCATGTCATTCGGCTTCTCCCTATACACTGGATGGATGGGCACTATTTTCTCCCTGCTGGGCGGATCCATTCTTACCTGTTGCTCCTCAGATTCCTCCTCCTCATCCCGCTCCTACCAAGACAACAACCGTTTCTATTACTCCAAACAAGGAGGTGGCAACCCGCCAGCAGCCCCCGCCGCCAATCACGCCAAGAGCGCCCACGTCTAAGCGGGGAAGAGATTCTGAATCCCAAGTGGATGTGTAGGAGACTGTAGTTTGAATATAGGGACATATACGCGAGCACACACACCCCAACACACATGTACACACATGATCACAGTTACAAACCTATACTGGAAGAGAAAGACACACTGATTCATAAATTCCTGAATGAGCACACAAGCATACATAAAAGAGACGTACAAACATCCAAACACACAAAGGCTGTTTTTGTTGGAGCTCCTTTTTTTTCGCAGATGGATTGTTTTTGTACCACAGAGCTCATCTTCCAGCCTCCTCATGTCAGGCGTGGTGTGGACTCACCCTGTTGTTACATAAGATCCTTAGTGTGTGCCTGCACAGCAGCCTGAGGTCCTAATCACCTGAGGCCTTGTGGACTGAAGCATTGATCTTCTATATTACGTCTATTTTTCTATTTGGATACAAATTATCTTGTGAAAGATTATGTTTTTTAAAGTCATATGATATGATCTGTTGTTCTGATAAGAGCAGGGCATGACAGTATTATGCTTGGAACTAAATGTGTTCATTAACATTGTTTATGTACATTGATTTTTCTTTTACAGTATTGTACAACTCTCTAATGAATTTGCCTCTTAAGTATTAAGCATAGCATTGCATGATTACTGTAGAATGGTGGGAACACACATTTAGCCAGCAGTGTTACAGTCTGTGTAAGAGTCTTGGTACAATATGTGTACTACTCAGCAAAAATAACATATTACAGAGTAACTCCATCAGCTTATAGTAATATTTCATAATCCAAAACTTTTAATGTCACTATCCTGCTTCTTTGTTTAATTTGAATAACAACTGTGTGGCAGAAAAGCAGCTTTTCTTGTAACTATGGAATTATATATTTTCATTAAACATCTTAGTCAGCCTTTCTCAATAGGGTAGCTCTTAAATAGGTCTGTTGCTAAAAATATGTTTTACTAGAGTGCACAAAAAATATGAAGTATTATGTAGATTAGCTCGTCTTGAAGGAATGTGATGACTTGAATTTTCTCTAAAGTGCTCTGAACACAGATGGAACCTGATATTTCTAAATCAGATCCACGCAGAAGCAACATTAGCTCGTTATTTATTTTTTTTCACTGATGTGCTATTGTTTGATTTTTAATAATAAAGGCAAAAAAAAGAAAGAACGCAAACTGCCTTCGTTTGAGGTCTGTCCCTCTGTGTTTATAAGATGTTTTCATCCCACATCCCTTTCTTTCCTCTATCTGGATGTTTAGTTTAAATTTGACACAAGCGAACACGACAGACATGAAGCAGACGTTGTATGTAGACGTTGCGTGTGATATACGGTAATCACTGCCCTGGAACAAGCTGAAGGTGACGCAGTTTGTTGTAGACTGACTTCCGTGAGTCTGAGTGCGTTATATGTATCAGCATTTGTGTGAATGTAGGCTAAGGACAACGAGAAACATGAATTTTCACAGATGTATCATATCTGTAAAGTGACTAAGTGACCTTGAGTTAAGCCTGCACAGAAGAGCCTGTCCCTGAAGACACTCGCACACTGTACCGGCCCTCCCTGCCGACCACACATGCGCGCGCGCACACACACACACACACACACACACACACACACACACACACACACACACACACACACACACACACACACACACACACACACACGCACACGCACACAGGAACGATTGTGCCCAGTGGCTGATTGTGTGCTCCTCTGTCCATATCAAGGTCACAGAGTCATATCATTGCTATTACATGATACTTCTGAAACAATATGTGCTATCTCATCGTCCCCAGCTTATCTTCACACACACGCAGACACACCATCTGTCCTAGTTGCACACTGATTTCCACTCAGTTACTGTATTTCTACACATCATTCTGTCACTTCATAGTACATGTCTGTGTCTTTCCTGGCATGTGTGCAGGTGTGTGTGTGTGTGTGTGTGTGTGTGTGTGTGTGTGTGATCTTTTCAATGTGTGTATTCCCTGAAATGTGATGTTGTTCAGGCATAGAGCCATCCAGTCCACAGGAGGCTAGTGGGAGGGTTGTGGGCATCCAAGCTGTCCTGTACAGCTGAAAAAGACTGGTACTGATGGTGGGAGTGTATGCTATGCCGCAATGTTGCTTTCTAAAGTTGCCATCTATCAACAAAACTTTGTTGTTGGTTGAAAGAATCTTTGAACAGAGGATGACATTTTTAAAGAGAACCTGCTCACTATCATTCACCGACACCATAACTCTGTGATATTCGATCCTTTTCAGCAATTATTTCTGATCGCATATTTATTCTACTTTTCTTTGTGTATCCACGGTCCATCAACCTGGCTTGTCTATTTCTGCTTCAGTTCAAATTTCCAATTAATTTCCCAGAATGCCATTCAGCATGAATGTTTTTTTCTTCCGCTGTGTATTTCTATGTAGGTGGAGAGAGATAGCAATTATGTTAGAGCAATACAGTAAGTTTTTACAGTTGAGAGAGGGTGAGAGTCGAGCCTTTGATCAAAACGCTGTGTGTCTTTTGGCGGAGTTGCGTTCTGGTTTATTGAAGCTACACTGCTGGTGGAGGAATTGGTATTTCTGCCTCTGTGGGTTTCACACAGTTTGATTGTTGATCATTGCTGCATTGCCAAGAGCCAAAAGAAACCCCTGTTGTTTGATTCTGAGGGAGAGACACTAAAACTTGCTTGAACCTCCAGTTAGCACCATTGTAACTGCGCTGCATGTATGTCAAAGTGATGTAATACTATCTGTGGGAGAATTGGCCTACAGGCTGTTTGACCAGTTAATAACAAAATGGACCAAGAAAGGTTAATAGCACAACTTGTTGCTTTTGTTTAAAGGCCTGGCCGAGCCTGATGGTGACACAGCAAACTTAAAGGTCCCCTGTGGAGTTTTCTTGTAAGCAAAGTTTCTGTTAACATTCAGCATTATCAAGACACACTGAATACATCTCCTACCTTATAAATTATTCGCAAAGCCAATTTTTCTGTAACATTTGAAACATGCATAATTTACTTCCATGTGTACTGGCTTGAAGTCTTCGTGTTCACTGCCTTTGTTGGCACAGATTGGTCTTTCTTGACCTACTGCCACAAGATGATCAGTGGAATGGTGTGAAACCGCTGCCTGTTATGTGTATTGCATCACCTGCATGCATGTGCATACTCCTGAAGGAGAAACAACAAAATGGGGACCCACAGATTAAAACATTGTTCCATAGCAGTAATAGTGGTCAAAAACTCCAATGGGAACCTTTAACGTGTGCGTCATTGCAAAATTGTGGTGCTACAAGTTTGGTGACTATTTGCATGGCTATTTCAGAAACTATGAACTTGGCAAGTTTACCACTAACATGCTAGCCAGCTAAGAACATGCTTTGGCTTTTTAGTAACATGGGTTTCCGACCCAACTAACTCGGCAAGCTAGCTAGCTCAGTCACCAACCAAACAGGGTGATTTATAAGTGGACGATGCAACGCAACTAGAGGGCTACTGATAACACTGTTACTGCTATTAGTAAAATGTGTGATTTAGTTGGTCAAAATTCATGAAAGCTATTACTTTGCTCCAGCAAGCATATCTGCTGCTAGTTAGCAGCAATTCCAGTGAAGAATTTGGTTGTATTAAATATTGCAGTGCCAGGATCTCAAGAGCTTAAGAGGGAATTTTTGGATAGCAGATCAGCCAAAAATGGACGTGAACCATTTTTCTTTTAGGAGGTCCTTCCATCTTTGCATCCACACTTAAAGCCACACAGCACAGCATAATTCTGTACAATTGTAGATATCCTTTGCAAATGCGTAAATGTGACAGAATTTTATAACATTCATTATAATATCAAGAACAGGAAACCTTAAAAAAAAAACAAGCAAGCCTCTTTTTGGTATTTGCAATAAATAACTTTCATTGTTGCATGGAAGCAATATCAACAACTCAGCAAAAACAGTGCACCCAGGAGCAAAAGAACCACACGTAATGGAAGAAACCATTAAAAAATGAACATAAAAAACAACTACATTATACAGCTTTGTGCCAAAAATTTACAGAAGAGAAAAGGAATATCTAGTTGTCGCAAGAGAAGCCAATCTCAACAAGTCCGACACACACTGACTGGACACTTGGCCACAGCGAACACAGAGCACAGGAAGAACATGGCACACCTTCCCCGAGACAAAATAAACAAATAGTGACTGGCTTTAAAAGCAATAGTGGCAATATTTGATTATGCTTGTAGTTTACCCATTATAGAACTGTATTAAAATAGTTTCTGCATGTTCTCCGAAGTTCTCCTCCTAAACCTTCTACGGTCCTAATGACATCTAGAGCAACCATTTCAAAATCCCTCAAAGGAAAGGATTGAGGTTTATAAATGAGCATTCTAGAGAGACTACGGTTGTTAAAAATATAGTTTTAGCAGTTTCTCCCATGCCTCCTTGTGATTAAAGAAAAACACAGAAAGTGAAGGCTGAAAACTCCACCCAGCTCTCTTACACACACCTAACCGAGGAGGACCTGTGGACGGGAGACAGCTGTAGAAAAATACTTTTCTTTAAGTTCATTTCTCCGTCAGTGTTGTACTTTTTCACTGCGTCTTGTCCACACTGGACAAATGAATCTACTGTAGTCAATGGAGTCTAGACTAATACTTTCAATCTCTCAGTGAAATACTTTGCAACTAGGATTTTAAAAATGATAATTGCACTGTTGACTGTAGAGTCAGTGTGAGGAAAAAAAAAGAAATCTGTCTTCTTGTGGTAAACTGACTGTAGCAGCTTATTTGCAGAACCCCCCCCCCAAGACAAAAATCTTGTTATATCTTGTATTGTGTTCACTTTGAAGAAACTAGTCTCCTGTATGTGAAAAGTAAACAAACATTGTGAACTTTGGCTTGCAGAGGCTGTGGTTGAGAAGAAAGGTAGGAAGTAGGCATACTGTAAGTAGTTGAGGGAGAATGTGAGAAAAGTCATCCCCACACCTTTTGTGTTTGCTACATGTTCAACTCCCTTTTCAAACAGAGCCCTGGTTCCCATACCTGGCTGAGGGGATTAATGTATCAGTTTAGAAATATAGGAGAGAATAGGTGAAGATTAGAATTGGATCCGGCAAGTAATCTTCTTTTAGCACACAGAATTCGTTTCTCATTTAAAGTAATATTGAGTTGTAAAGTATAAGAAGGGTTTCGCTTTGAATTTGAATAGAAATCATAAGTGTGTGCAATGAATGCAATACCTTTCAGTTCAATTCACTGGTATGGATCTTGAGCAGTGATGCTTTTGAAGCTGATTCACTTGTAATACACCTGTTAAATCCTCTCAGAGCACACAGGCCAGCGTTACCAGGTATAAGAACTAAGCCTGCGTTTGGTTTGGTTTCGTGTTCTATTATGTCTCGTTGCGATCAGTCACCACATGCAAGTACAACATTTACAGTCTGGGCCTCGTGCATGAGAGCATGCTACACATTCACCAGACGGTCACATTGAGGCGCAGGAGTGGACCATAAACGCACAGACACGCACACACATACTGTACATGCACTCGCGCACTCGTATGCATACACACAGAGCAGATAATATAGTAAATTGACTGTACAGTTCAGTGTCAGAGGCATGGCAACGCCTGAATTTGCCGTCTTGTTTTGGCTGGGCTATGAATGCAAAGCGGCTGGATTCTTTTGGCTGAGGTGGGGTGGTGGTGATGGTGGTGGGGGTGGGGGGGTCTGGATTGGGAAGGTATTTTGGATGAATTCATGTTTGGATGTGTGCGGGATATAGTGTGCAAATGTTTCAGGATGTGCTGTTTTTTTCCAACCCTATCACCAGACAAAACCTTGATATTGGACAATTCTGCAAAACCTCAGATCACGTTCAATACCTACAACTTTAATGGGGAAATACAAAATTAATATTTTACTCTAAATGTAGGCAAACTGAGTTTAGAAATACTGGAATCAAATAAAAAAAATACACAGAATGTGCAACTATTAATTATAACTCCCCGCAGGTCACTATACCACCCAGATTTCCAGAGGACATGCTCTTAATGGAGGCCATGGTTGGTCTTTGATGGATACTCAAGTCTTTGCATTAACGTCAGATGGGCCACACCCATCCACCTCCCCGCCCTCAATACCCTTACGTGTCACTACACCACAGAAAGGGCACCTGCATTGGAAAGCTGCAGAATCGTCCAATATGATTGCAATTTCTGCAGATACTGGGCCGTTTTTCAGGTTGGGTATCACAGTCTTTTCACAGGTTGTGACCATAGGGCCTATAACTATATGAACTTTTTTTGGCTGTGGATGGAAGTGAAGGAGCAGAGGTAGGGTGGGGGTTTAGCGTGGCATCCTTAGATTTAGTGCATTAGACAAATAAGGCTTCCCTGGAAGGGAGAGATGCAGCAACAGGGGGCAAGAAGAAAAGGTACAAGGAGAACAATAAGGGCATACAGCAGCAGCTATTGTAGAAGTGCCCCCACCCTCAACATAATTTGCTATTTGGTGTTTGCCAAAATCCCTTACAGTGCCATGAGTGCATACATTCTTAGTATGGAATCAAACCCCTAACCTTGGCAGCAGTAGCTTACACGTCCTACACCCTGAACTCAGCAGGACCATGATTTGATTTGATTGATTTTCACAATATCCCTTCGCGGTGCAACAATAGTGTAGGTAACATGTAAAGAGTGGGACTTCAACACTAGCTACATGCATGAAAAACTGAGGTACAGACAACAGACCACTCTGGGCCTGGGTTGGAGCAGAACCTCTGGGACAGGAGTAAATACTCCGCTGGCAAATCAGAAGAGCGATAGCAGACACACTGAGGTGAAACAGGAGTTAATGGATTGTCAGGTCACGATTGCTGTTTCAAATCCTGACTGAAAACCAATCGCGGCTCCATCACTTGGGACTAAGAGTGGCAACTCCCCTCTGACATGGCCCGATGAATATCAAAAGCAGGGTGAGGGTGGCAAATAGATGAAGGAAGAGTTGGGCTGGAAGAGCAAAGGAGTGGTGGAAGAAGAGGATAAAAACATCCAAAAATCTAGAGCAAGAGGGAGGGTGTAAAAAGCAAAGCAGGGGAGGAGAAAGGGAGAGAGTTGGAAGAGGAGGGATTAGATTTCAGCTCACTCATTTTAAAAGTAAAACTAAAAATTTATTTACAACATAATCCTTCTCTGTTAGGGACTGTACCACAATTGGCATAGAGAAGGGGGTTAAAACACCTTTCTCTCTTTAAAATAAAAGGATACTCCAACTCGATTCATCATTAATAACCTTAATAAGGAAATTGAAATAAAATATAAAGACCATCACCCACTCTCCAAAGTCACTCAAACTAACACCCTTCCAGGAAAAAAACAACAAAAAAAACAAAAATACTGCTTATCTGACTCTTTCCTCAAAAATATTTTTTTACAGTCCCCATTTTTGTTTTCTAGGAGAAAAGATACAAGCTATGGAGGTAAATCCATTGCCTGAATCGAATGAACTGAAAATTAATTCCTTCCCAACCGCGGTAAACAGCAAGAAATGCACCGACGGAGAAAGAGAAGCACTGAACAGAAAATATGACATTCATCACAATAAACCATGCAGGCTGTCAATTAGGATTCAACCTGTTCTCTCTCTCTCTGTTACACCCTCTACTTCTGCGTCTTTTTAGGTTCACCGATGAGCTGACAAGCAAGTGTTATATTGCACCATGAGTTGCTTTGTTGCGGGTGGATTGATTTTCAGCTTCATGCTGGGGCAAGGAGTGGGAAGAACAAAACGAAAAAACACATACCTACACAAACACAGTAGAACAACCTGAAGAACACACTTTATATCTACACACACAGACATGAGAATCAATGTAAAAGGTGGAGTTTGATTGCACATACACCCTCACACATACACAGGCAAAATTAAAGTAGAAAACAGACAGAATCAGAAACACACATACACATACAGTAGATGAAGGCACTATTGCAAGCAAAGTCCAAGTACTATTTGTGACAGAAAACATCAACTCCCTCTTCCCAATCCAGTCCCTAATCCCTTGGGCTAGATGTTAGGGGTCAGGGGAGTTATTGAAAGTTTTTGAATTTGGAATTTTTGAGTTTTGTTTAGGATGTGTAGCTTTTTCCCCATTTGTTCAAAACGTCATGAGCGACAAAGTCAGACCTGTACATAGGAAATCGCTTGGGTTTGGCATGCGGTCATATAATTTCCTGTCTGTCTAGGTTGAATAGGAAGAGAGGTGCTGATTCATCTGTCCCTCACTCATCACCCCCTCCTCTCCTGCATCCCATAAATTCTTAGATATAAGCAGTCAACCGATTGCT
This sequence comes from Pempheris klunzingeri, assembly GCF_042242105.1. NCBI lineage: Eukaryota > Metazoa > Chordata > Actinopteri > Acropomatiformes > Pempheridae > Pempheris > Pempheris klunzingeri. The sequence goes on along the minus strand of NC_092024.1, from coordinate 18,002,494 downwards.
CTATACACAATGTATCATGGATCACAGTGCAGTGAGACACATTATATTTTATCTCTTGCTACGTCCGCACTTTTCTATCAGGTCTTTCTTTGTGTGGGATGTGGAGTCCAGTAAGTGAATAACAAGCGACTGTGACAAGACACTTGTGACCTTGACTCCCACATTTGCTGTGTGAGCTGGGGAGCCAAGTGTGGTAGAGTAAGGTGAATAAAAACCTGTTCCACTGCCAAGAAACTATCTAGCCCAAGGGTAAGACACACAAACAAATACACACACACACACACATGCAGGCATGCACACACGCGCGCACGCACACACACACACACACACACACACACACACACACACACACAGGCACGCACACAAACAATCATTCGCGCACTCACACTACTGTTCCCCTCCCTTCCCCCCAGGCAGCAGACAAGGCAGTACATTCAGGGTAACACAGAGTCAGTCCCTTCAGAAATCCATCGGATCCTCCTCTGCGAGGCCGTGATTGGCAATGGTCCTGCCTCCACCTTTTGATGGGGTCCCGTCACTTTCGGGTTTCACCTCAGGGGGCGGGGTGAGTCCCGATCCCCCCTCCGGTGCACCCCACGGGTCAGTGGTAGGCGGGTAGAAATCGTCGTCAAAGCCGCAGAAGCCTTCGTCCACACCTTGATCGTAGCGCTGGTAGGTGGATGCGTGCACCTCGTTCTCTCTGGCGGTGATCTCCAGAGTACTGTTCCACATGCCATAGCCAAAATAGATGAGCACACCTGAGGGCGATCAGTGACAAATATTGATTATACATAACCACAAAAACAGACAGTGTGGTAGAGATTAGAGCACCACTTCAACAACTCAAATTTAAAAGCAAGGAGTAAACTCTATGTCAACTTAAAAACAATTCATCCCACTCTAAGTGAGTCAGAACAATACAGCAATCCTACTCATAGTAAAAAAATGCACAGATGTCCAACAGTGTTTGTAAATGAACAAAACAGCTCTGCTGGACACCAGTCTGCAATAATTCTGTCTTTACATAAGCAGTAAAAACCACAAAAAAAGTGACAGGAATTAAATGTTGAGATGAACAACATGGCCAGAGAATACACACAGACACACACACACACACACACACACACAGATAAATACGGATGTACGGACAGACAGGAAATAAAAGTGAATTGAGACTTCCTTGTTCTTCCATAAAAAAACAAACAAAGCAAGTAACTGAGACTAGAGACTAAATATTACTGGCTCACTGAGCCAATGAGGAATGAGTCATTTCAAGAGTAATGAAATGTATCGCTCCATTGTTTAACATCAAGAGTTAAGATCAAGGTTTAAGATCAAAACATGGTCAGTTCCCATCTGTCCAGGATGAGAGAAATTACATAAATCCTGTGTTAATGAAAAAACCTTTTCATTGAGGTGGTTGCTTACCCACGAGGCACCAGATTGAGAATCGTATCCAGGTGATGGCAGACAGTTTAAGCATGAGGTAGATGTTGACCAGCATGGCTGAAGCAGGAACAAATGGCACACAGGGCGCCATGTAGGGCAGCCGCTTAGGGTTCTCGGGCTGCTGGAGGATGATGATGATGAGCAGTGCAATGAAGAGGATGAAGAAGACTAATAGCAGCAAAGCCCACCAGCGACCCTCCCCAATACTGCTTGATCCTGGAAAGAGAGGAAACAAGTAAAAAAGAAAGAAAGAATTAATTCCTGGTTACCCTACACTGTGAATTCCTGCCTCGATTTGTTCACGTGTTCTCACCGAAAATGATGAAGGAGCAGAAAGCGAAGATGATGATGAAGAGGAGCAGAACGCACACTGTTACAGTTTTCCCTGTGGCTGGTGTTGGCCTGTCCATCTTTCCCGGGAGGCCCAATCGGATCCTCAAGGTGTAGTAGCGTGGTCCAATAAGCTTCTTCAACCGCCGGGACATCCCACCCTCTGACTCTTCTGCTTCAATGCCAGTGGTCATATCCACTGTGCCATAGTTTGGGTGGCTGGCAGTGTAGGCGTTTTTATCTGGTTTGCCAATCAGCATCTCGTTGTCACCCAGCGACGGCAGGTTTTTGGCTCCACAGGTGTTAGTGGGCGGACCTCCATAGTCATCTGCTTCGCTGGTTGGTGAACAGGCGTCTTTCTCACACTCAGCCAGAACGCCTTCTTTTCTCTTGTTGTTCTGCTCCTCAGAGAGGAAGTTCACAAAGCCGTGGATGTCACCCTCAGGTTGGTAACGCAGCAGGAGTACACACAGGCTTACCTGCAGACCAGAAGGGGGAAGAATTATTTCTTTTAGAAGCAGAAAGGCTTAACCCCCTTGTCACTACTTTTCTTCTACTAATCCTGTCTTCCCACAACATGACTTGTTTGAAAGGTTTTGTAGCCAGTGCCCTTGCATGTCTATGAACCTGACAGACAGGCCAACGGCACTTCATTTCATGCGTCTGCTCCCTCCGTCAGCACAACCTTCTGTTTACATGTTAAACCTTTTGGCGTCATTGACTTTGCTAGGATTTTCTGTTTATGTATGTTTAGAGGTATTGAATAATGCTGTATGAAGTATTTGTCGGAGGGATTATTTCCTCCAGCAAATCCCTGTTGCAGTGCACAATTGAGAGCTCCATCAAAGAGCAGAGCCTTTTTTTTTGCCAAATCTGACTAACATTTGCAAAAACAAATTAATTCCCTGACATATTGTAAGTCTCTCAGACTGTGGAATAAATCAAAGGGCTAAGCACAAAATACAACAAAAGATTGTAGCCTACTGTGTGTCTGCTGGAGGCCCTGTATGTAAAAAGGTTATAAAGATCAGACAAATCTATGTAACACAGTGAGCTAAATATAGTGAGTAATCCATATGGCCTATATGGATGTGTCCACAGTCATTATCCACCACTCACCAGGGTATAGGCCAGCAGGGTTCCTATGGACATCATCTCTATGAGGTCTCTGAGGCTGACCAGGAGGGACAGCAGGGCAGCAAGAAAGCCCGACACCACACAGGCAACAGCAGGGGTCTCGGTGTAGGAAGACACATTGGCCAGGAACCTAAACACCCATGAAAATGAACAGACTGAGACTCAGTGGCGCACATAATTTAGATTGAAATTAAAAACAAACAGTGCTGAATAACTGTGTGGACTGACTTAAATAGCAGGCCGTCCCCTGCCATGGCATAGATGACCCTGGGCATGGGGAACAGGGACCCCAGGAGGGATACGGTGAGTCCGGCAATGGAGCCCACCGCCACAATATACTTTGCAAACATACAGCCATGCATGGCAAACATCTCCATGAGCGGGGCGTCTGTGTCAATCTCATTGTATGGTACCATCAGAGTCAGGATCACGGAAACCTGGACAGAAGAGGGTTGAATACAGACAGAGAGTATTCTAATTAATAAAGAGATCTATGTTGCAAAATTTAAAAAACACACACACACACACACACACAAAACAAAATTAACCTGATGTCCATCATGAAATAGCGCTAAAGGGTTAGGGTTAGGCCACTCTATGTGGAAATTCTCTGATTTTGGTGGCCCTTGTGGTGCTATAAAACTCCCCAGTTTTCATAGGAATGCTGTATTTCTTCTTGGGGAAAGACAGCTACTAAATGGGCCTTGTTGAGAGATCGTTTCCGTGCCCAGGAACTTTGAACCACAGCTCACCAACAAGTGCTCACAAAAAAAAAATAAAATGAACATCTGCAATTCAAGGACAAATGGGCAAATTCCATTTGCTGATGAAGACCATATCATGTGACCAAAAACCCCAGAACAGCTTCTAAATGGACCTTGTGATGAAACCGTTTTCTCAACCTCATCAGAATAAATGGACTGATACTATAATTATACATAAAGTGTTGAGGTATATTCTCACTGTCTGGCTTTAGACAGCTAACTCGCTCAGCACACCGCACATCACACCACATGCAAAATGTTCATTAGTCATGCTTCTCTTTCACCGTATGTGTTCGTGTGTGTGTGTGTGTGTGTGTGTGTGTGTGTGTGTGTGTGTATGTGTGTGTGTGTGTGTGTGCATGCGCGATTTAGATCCTTGCATCTGACGTGTGAAATCATGCGGGGCCATCTGTCACGGATACTGTGCAGCAAAAGAGAGGGATTTCCATGAGCAGATTGCAGAATGAGAGAAAAAGACTAACCCTCACAGAGATGAAGATAAAGAGGTCAGTTTCTTCCTAGTAGCCTGGTGACCTTCAACCCTTTGTGCAATCAAAGCACAGGCTAGTTGACAGTGCGTGTGTGTAAATCAGTCACAGGGGTCTACGCTAATCCAGAGGGAATCTTTCAACAAATCCTGGTTAAACATATTTGTTTGAGAGAACGAAGCTGATTCAAAACTGCACCCTACACATCTCAGCGCTTGTTTTCAGTGTGCGCATTCATATGACTCCCTACCGTCCAAAAATCATTCAACATGATTCTCTCCCTAACTGCCCTCTTTGGTAAATATGTACTTACACCCACTTAAGAGCATCGATCTGAAAAAATTCAGCATGAATAAATAGTCGAGGTTGAGCACCGAAAGAGGAGGCCTTCCAATTTAGACAATTTTGGGGTGTCTCACTCTAAAAATTATGCCACTGTGCAGATGTAATGTGCTTGCTGATTAAAGTGATTCCTGAATCTTGAACTGCAGCAGCTAAAGGATCCTAATGGAAGCAAAAAAAAGTCATTCCAAGATGTGAGATCGACCAAAGACAGATGGAGATTATGAGAAGGTGAGAAAATACATATTATACCACAAGAGAGGGGTGATATGGAGAAATAGATGTGACTGGGAGACAGAGAGAAAGAGAAAGACGAGTTATTCAAAGAGAAATGTTTAAGTTTTGAGGTTGACGCAATCTTTGGCCCTAGGCAATCCCACAAAATTATTCTTCCTGATGTAACGTGGTACCCATAGCAACAATCATCCAGCACAAATGTGTCAAATGGAGAGATCTAGTAGGCTGTGTGCAAGCTGAATATGTAATGATCAGAGATGCGATACACACCCACACAGTTTGAGTGCAGGGGGAAGCATGTGGATGTTTGATCTTTCCATCCTTCTCTCATATGCTTCTCAAAATGTGGGGTAACACTTTTGTATTCAAAAACAACCCAAAATGCATGAAAATGGAGCACGATAAATAATCTGGAAGATGTGGATCTTTATAGTAAAACTTTACTATAGGATCCTGTCACAAAATATTACCAAAACATGAACTTTTGTATTGTTTTAAATTAAACAATGGTTTAAATTACATTATACTATCACATATTTTAATGACAATGTTTAATAAAAACTTATGTGGGTGTATGAATTAAAAACTCACAGAGACATAGGCAGTGAGGCAGGTGATGAGTGAGGCAGTGATGGCGTAGGGGATGGAGGTGTTGGGACTCTTGGCCTCTTCTCCTGTTGTAGCAATGATGTCGAATCCGATGAAGGCATAGAAACAGGTGGCTGCTCCCTGCATCACCTGGAGCACGACAGAAATTAGGGAAATGATACCTTACACACGGAACACAAGCAGACGGGGTCTTCATCTACCAGAACAACTGGCTTCCAACCTTGTTTTTAATTTGCTTACTTGCGACTTGGTATATTTGCATGTGTGTGCGTACCCCCGACCAGCCAAAGGGCAGGAATCTTCCCTCGTCCCAGTTCTCCACGTTGACGAAGAACAGGCCGGCGATCATCATGAACACCCACACTATGAGATTGATGACGTTCAGCACGTTGTTGAAGCCCACAGAGTTCTTCACTCCCAAAGCGACTATCACTGTCACCAGCAGCGCTATCAGCAGCGCCAGCAGGTCCGGGTACGACTGCTCCCCTTTACCTAAAGGAGAGGGGTTAGGATTAGCACACACACGGATATTATAGATGTAAGAAATTTTGTTGTCACATTTAAGCACATTGGTGGTGGTGGGTGACACAAATTGAAATCCAAACAACATATATTCAATTGGAATTGATGCACATCAGAGAAAAGAAGCAAATCCTCACTATTCAACCCAACTCGACATGCACAGGAACTCAGTGTTTCTAAATATACATGGGTGGTCACGCACTCACACACAGAAAGTAATGAGACATATTTTGAGCAACATTCCACACTATCCCAGCGATGTGGAGAAACAGCTGCTTTTCCCCAGCAGGAAAAGGAAACATTAACTTTCCATTATCTTGTGGAACAGTTGGACATGCTGCCTATCGTGTGACCACTACCAACACTTTGTCAGTGTCCAACAGGAAGAGACCGTTAGGGTGGTGTCACCCTGATAGACACAGCTGGCAGCTATAGTATTACGGCAGATTTGCAGGCTTTCCCCGCATGATGTGTTTTATGATCTGGAAAACTGTGCTTGCGTGAATCATTTGGAAATCGAAGATGCTGGGGCTGCTGGATTTTCCTATAGTGACATGATTTCCAAGATAAACAGTGAAACATCGTTTGGATGAAAAAATCTGATTCGGGTTGAATGATTTCCCAGTTGGTGTTACTTTCATTTTTTGAGTTAGGATTTCAAATATGTACTGTCATTCAAATACAGTAGCCCACTGAGAGAGTGTCACACAAATTTTTTCCTGTCATAGAGAAGATATGATGCTTTTGTTACATGTTGAGAAGGCAACTCATAACACTGAGGACAAGCATTACAAACATTACTGCAAGAATAGTGAATGAAAGCTAACAGACAGTTTATTAATCCTTTCTTTTTTTTTAGGGAAATCGTAGTGTTTCTACAGCTGTTGCAGGCGTACATCCTTCCCCACTCACCTAAGCCATTGAGCGTTCCAATGTGCATAATCATGAAGTTGCTAATGCTGTGGTTGGCCAGTGAGTCCGCCATGCTGCTGAGAGCCGACGCCCCCGCCGCTGTGCCAATCAGATACTCCAGAATTAAGTTCCAGCCAATGAAAAATGCCACACACTCGCCCACAGTCACGTAGCTGTATGTGTAGGCCGAACCTGTGGTCTTAGGCACCCGCACGCCAAACTCTGCATAACACACTCCTGTGGGACAGAGGGGGAGACCAGCACAGACTCAGACACACACATCAGTTATATGGCTGCATTATCATTGAAGTGAAAGACTGAGGCGAAGGTAATTGAGGAGCATTAAGTTAGTACTAAGATATCCCCTGAGTGCTTTTTATGTTATAGCTTCACCCGTATGTCCTTGCCTTGGTTATCATTGCATAGTTATTAGAGGCTCTTCATATAAATCATATCAGTGTAATGGTGATAAGAATGACAGTAACATTAATACTGTGGCCTATAGTATGTTATAGCCGGCCTTGTGTGTGTGTGTGTGTGTGTGTGTGTGTGTGTGTGTATTACTGATAGAATGAGAGGCATTAAGAGAGCAGAAAAGTCACAAAATGCACGTGTGTGTTTGCTCCAGTCTCACCTGACAGTATGGAGGCCACAGCGGCGATAATGAAGGACACAATGACCCCTGGACCTGCCATCTCCTTGGCAACCAGCCCAGAGACCACATACATCCCCGTACCGACGCAGCTGCCCACACCCAGAGACACCAGGTCCACTGTAGATAACACCCGGGCCAGCCTGGTCCCATGTGAGCTGGTGCCGGACATGGCCGAATCCAACATGGACTCCACAGGTTTGGTCCTCAGGACACGGGATGCAAAGGTGTTCCATGTCGAGCGCCATTGTACTCTCCGAGGGTCTAGCTTCCCTACCAGAGCGCTCATACTGAGGGCTAAAAGGGCAAGGGTCACAGTCAAGGTGAAGAATTTCACAAGAAAGAGTGGGATGTTCTCTCTTTGACTGACTTTGTGCCTTGTGCTATCACAGGGTCCTTGTGAAAACAATCATGCACAGCACCGGAAGAAGACTTGTTCCTTATCCCAATGGTGGAAGATTCACAAGAAGGACGGATTTTGTCTTGCTGCCTTCAGCTCTGTTTTCTCAACCCTCTTGTCCTGGTTTAGTGGAACATGGTGAAAGAGAGCGTTATCTGAAAAACGAAGGCAGGATGATTTATGTTTGCAGCATTTCACAGCACACTGCCTTGTCTAATTCTTCTGACACAATGCTTATTTTTGAGTACACGAAGGAGATGCATTACACATTTGTTCACAAATGAAATGTATCTGAATGAGGAAACAGTTAATTAGCAGTGCTCTCCCTGTAGAACTGTTGCTACAGTAGCCAAGCTCATTAGTGACTGCAATGGATGCTAAACCCTTTTTCTGTTTGTAAGGGGGAGAGAGAGCAGTATGTGTAATTATATGTATATGCTCATATAATCATACAAAACCTCGACTGAACTGTGTAAAGATTCGTTAATTGCCACATATCCTGCTCACTTCGGTGGCACTTAATACTTAAGTACATCTTTGAGAAACTTGTAATTTATTTTAGTATATCAACTCTTAGATCATTTATACCTTTGCTTCATAACAGAGAAACATACTTTTTACTGTACAGCATTTACTGAGTCACTAATAGTCACTAGTCTTGGAGTTTGAGATCATACAAACAAAACTAAACCCGTAAGTTACAGGACAGAAATTACACAATAATTATCATGTAAATACAAAAATTAAATTACAATCAATAACTGTCAAAAAAGTTTCAAAAAATAAAATAATTAAAAAGTAATGTGCTTGGTAATTATTGATTTTTGATTTAACTTTAGTAATTAACTTACTTAACAAAATAGCAAACCTCTAGACCAGAAGTCAGCCATTTCCCTTGGATGTCAAAATTGCTAAAAATTATCTTGTTTGTTTATTTGGTTGGTTTATGTAATTATTATTCAATTACTGGCTTATAATGTATGGGTTTAGGCAAAACATACAGTGTGCATATAGTGTGTGTAATGTACATTACCCCATAGTAGAGAAATTTGGCCAATTTTAACCAATTACTACACTGCTTACATTGATCATAAGTAGTGCATAATTAATATTAGTAAAATAATTTATGGTACAGTCAGTATAATCAATGTATCAATAATAATAATAATAAAATAACAATATACACTGTTGCCCATAAAGTTGAAATAAAATGTTTTTTTTACCTCTTCTCATGAAATGATTGTGACAATGTGATTTATTCTTGATAAATATATCTTCTCAACTTTATTGATCAAACTCTTCCAAACATATCACAGTGAAACTTAAACCACAATTAACCTTTGCAAACTGTGTATTCAGGCTTTAACAAAATTGGGGGTATTGAACAATTATTCCAACTTTATGGGCAACAGTGTATAAGTAATATTGTCGTCACAGGGGTATTTTGAATACAGGCTTGTTTGAGAATGTTTTCTTTGTTGTATTACTACTTTTATTTAAGTACAGGATTCCGCACAACTGCATATAATAACACTATAGCTACATTGCAAAAAGCCACTAATATGTTTGGCCATGTTTAGAAAATATGTCCTCATATCAAAACTATACTAAATCAACAAGTTGAAAATGCTTTGCTGAGTAGCTGAATATGAATCACAGCAATTGGTGAAACAAACAAAAATGGGGACTTATAGTTCACAATATTTACAACAATGATGTATTTCGCTCTAACAATGATAGAACACTCAAACAGCAAAGGGTTTATTATACCTTTCCACAGCTTTTTAACTGATGTCATATGAGTAACAGCGTGATGATAGATGCTTTTGAAAAGACAGTTATTATACTCATCAACTGTGGCACAGTCCAGCCCTCTCTCTCTTAACAGCGGTGAACTAACACTCAACATTCGTCCACTCTGGGCAACAAGCGCAAGTTACTAAACAAATACACACTCGCATACAGCGCACCGACATCGCCTCTCAGCTATAGAATGAGCCACTCAAATGGCTGCAATTACCTCGCTGTTTAACCAGAAAAAGCCGGAGCTGCAATTGTCGCTGCACTTAGTGGGAGTCTGAGCATGAGGAGAGGTACAAAGAGGTGATTTCATTTGTGTGTGATGGTGAGTGTCAGGTTGGGCATGGGCTATTAACCCTTCACCAGGCTGACTCACAGGAATCCTGATTTTACTGTAATGAAATTTCATTTCACAATTTACTTCTACAGGGAAAGTTGAGGAAGATGTGACAAATGGATCCAAACACACAATGATTCAAGCCTTATCAAACTCAAAAGTGAGCGTGGGGGGGGGGGAGACTCAGTGCACATAGGAATCATTCCCCGATTCTGAAAATTGATTTTTGTACATTGTTTATAACGTTTTGATTTCTACTTGCTATGTATGAAGCTATGCCATGAAGGCACAGTGCGCACACATGCATCAGAGTCATTTATCTTAAATTAAGGCAAGCATTTGCATTCTTGACATAACTCTCACAACATGTATGGTTTGCAAGATGGAGGGGAAAAAAATAACAAAAATAAACTTACAAATCTACAAATCCAGTAGTCATGTACACTTTCATTATTCTTATACAGGTAGAAGACACTTTCCATGGTATAAACCCTTTTCATGACAAACCAAGAAAATCATCACTTCTTCCTTTCCAGTTTTGACACATCAAACTATCTAATATCTTGCAATAACACTTTTGAACAAGAAAGCAGTGTGCTCCCAAAACACCTCTTAGTTCGGCAATACAATGACCTTCATCGAGAAGAACAGTTAGCTTAACTGCCAGTTACTATAGGTTTCAAATTGCAATTCAACGGCCGAAACATGAATGAATGGATTGGCACATGCACTAGAGTAGCGACCCAAAAATAGTGACCCATTTTATTCACTTAATCAAGTCTAAACTTCTGAATTAAAATTTAACGGTGATATTCCCAAAGATTCCCACGTGTATTCAAAGGCATGTTTCTGTTTAATTTAGCAGCATAATTCTATCATGGTACTAAGTTCTCTCATGTTTTACAATTAGATAAGTTAGACAGTCCACTGCTCATTTTCAGTCAACTAGTGATCGCACAAAAAAGAGATATTAAACAAAGTCTCATATCGACCTTGAAACACAAATTAACTACTTAAAAATAATTTTTCACACTGCTGTAAAAACAGATGAATGGATTAGAAGAAAAGGAAGAGGAGGAAAAACAGCAAATCTGTTCTGAGTCCTAAGCTTTGATCCTCCGGTTGGGCTTAAATGTGTGTGTGTGTGTGTGTAATAGCCAAACAGATGCTTTAATTGGAGAAACTGACATCTATGCACGTATCCAATCACACTCAGCAAGTGTCAGCTTGGAACAAAATAGGCAGTTTAAAATTGTTGTGTTTATGGGATGCGTATTATTACACACACACACACACACACACACACACACAGCTCAGCTTTTCATTATTCCACATCACAAATCAAATCATGCAAGCAGCTTGCTTTACAAAAACATCTGTAACATTTAATATTCTAGTTTCAGTGACCACCACCTGCCCCATGTTGAGCGGGAGCTGTTTGAACAGTCGCTGATCAACAAAACCGAGCAGCGTAAAACACTGTGGCAGCAGGTGTTTCAGCTGCTCTGTGCTGAAAAACTGACTTCAGTTTATTTATTATCCCTGGGATAAAATGATAAAAGCCTAATTTTCTACAAAGATGCTTGTAGACTAAGTTGACTAAGTTACATGTTTACATGTGAACATCTAATATCAACGGCATTACTTTAACAATTACTTTATTTATAAAGTTTAATCATTAAAACATTGCAAAACAAGTTACAATGTGTTTAGAATTAAACTTTACAAAAAAAAACTTTTAAATGATTTTTAGAATTTTTAAAGTGAATTTTAAAATTTCAATGAATTTTCAAAATCATTTCTCGTGAACTATTTCAATTACTGAAGGAAAAAGGACATATGAACCCCTGATGTTTTGTCACTATGTGTAAAACAAGCATTTCTAATTAAAAAATGAGAATTGTGCAGCCGTGCAGGATATTCACTGTCTGCATGATCTCTAGTTGACATTAACAGTGCAGCGGCTGGTGCAGATGGCCTTTTATTAATTATACTTTGACATTTTAGGATTATAGCTTTGCTCTCTTACCAAGAGTTAAATTAGAAGATCAATACAACTCTTAAGCTCAAAGCCAAGAAGCAATTATCTTAGCTTTGCATAAAGGCGAGAAGCAGCTAGGCTGGCTCGGTCATTATGATTGGCTACAATTTTTATGGTTTGGTCATTCTAACTTTGTCTTACAGGGTATGAAGGCTATGCTAGCCATTCTGGGCTAATATTTAATACTGGCACGCAGCAACCATGAGTTACATCTGTCATTGAATCAACAGTGGCATAACAAATGCTGCTTGTAGGTCTTATAAAATTGTAAGTAAAATCCTGCAAAAATCTAATTTTGCTGATTTTATATTTCTGATTTTTTTCTGGATTTTAAAAAATTGGAAAAATGTTAAGCTACAGGTGGGAGAGCTAGGTAAGCTGTTTTCCCCTGCTTCCAGTCTATGCTAAGCTAATCATCTCCTGGCTTCAGCTCCATACTTAAATAATATATGCATATAGTGCAAAGACACGAGAACCCATCTCCTCATCTAAATACGCAAAAAAAGTAAATTGGTATCACTGCCTGAAATGTCTGCACACCGATAGTCCCATCAAATGAATGTCAGATCACTACACTTTGAGCTAAAAATGAAATCAGACATACACACCTGTTTCAGTGCTAATAATTCACTACATCACACACAATGTAGACAGTGGCAGGTGGTGCTTCTCCAAAGCAACGTCTGCATGGTGCACCATCCCGACTCTGAGAACAAGAAGAAACAGGCACAGAGCTGTTCTTCTGAGCCTTTGTACGGAGCACAAACTAAAGTGCCAGTGGCGACGTTCACTACTGAATTATTTAATAGAGTGTGGGTGTAGGCAATATATTTCATATTTATTTCAACATCCAGCCATAGAATTACTCATATTGCTCTTGTCGTTTCATTACAAGAGAAAGAGACATTGGAAATATAGGCGTATAGGTGAACAAAACATCACGAAAAGAGTAAAACACAAAAGCAAAAAAAAGCCTTGAGTAAGAGAAATGACTTAAAAAGGCACATTACCAGTGTGTGTTGCTGTAAGAGTTTACAGCAGCTCTGTTTCACAGACAAGCAGTGTAATAGAATTTCGAGCAAGATCTTTTTCCAATATCATAGCACTACACAAACAATTATTATCTGCTCTGCCAGAGTGCTGCCGCTGAAAGATCAATAGTTTAATAGTTGTCATCATAATCGTCACCACCACCTCTAGCATTTTAGCATTAGTGTGGTTCCTCTCTAGATAAGAGAGCTGTCAGAACATCCATCCTTGTGTCTAATCATCCGTGACTAAGCCTGTCTCTGTGTCCGCCCCTGCCTGCGTCTGAATTACTGGATGACTAACCTGATTGAGCATTTATTGCCTTTACAGTAAAAGCTGCATTGACTTAATAAGGCTGAGAGCCATTCTGATTCACTCAAAACCAACCTGGCAACTGGCCTGCATTGCGTGGCCTCAGCCTCGACAAAAACCAAACCTGGCAAGCGGCCTTGGCCCCGTTCTGATGGTCCACAGACAGAACAGGAAGGAACTAACTCCGCTCAGTAGAATACCTGAGTCAGGGAAATTTGTCTTACTTTGTGAATGGTTTTCCTCTTTTTCTGAAAACACTGTGGTGATCACTTAACAGTCCCTGTAACACAATCATCAGGACAGAATTCTAATTTGACTACTTCTTAAAAAACTAATGACATTCACATAAACCTCAGCTGTACTGTGTTTTTTTTTTAAGCGCAAATTAGAATATATCTGCCAGGACATAGGATGGATGAGACAGACAGACAGACAAACAGGCAGACAGACAGACGGAGCGCATGAGTAAAAATGAATATGTATTATTCATGTTTGTGCACAGCTCTACTTCGGTGCCTCTTAGTGTTATGATTTATGAGGCCAGCCTCTACAGACTGCTACACAGCAGTGCTTAGAGCACCATGCAGTCTGCAGTCCAATATTGAACACAATAATGAATTGGTATCAATCAGTGTGACTAATAGCATATCCATGCTCGTTTAATCACAGCTACTTCCATTTCAGGAGGCCTTATTGTTTAACGCAGTCTGGTCCACTATCTTTCAGGTCACAGACCTTCACAGTATTATTGTGTTAACACTAGTGCAGTGCCTGTTCAAAGGGTGCCTTCTGCTTGGCCTCAGGTACTGCAGATTGCAGCTTTCTCAGGAATCGCTCATCTAAATACGTTTAGCATACAAGCTTTTATTTTGGCATTTTTAATTTACATAGTCATTGCTAGCTAGCTGTTTGGGACCAGGGTATTTCTGGGAACAAAAGTGTTCATTCCAAAAGGTACATAAGTGATGCTTGAAATGTTTGAGTATGCTACAAGGTAACATCTCCGGTCTTTCTTCTGTCATCTGTTCTCGAGTGTGCTGTAGTGCGTAACAGAGAGTGAGCTGTACCCAGCATGCCGTTCAGCGCTTTAACAGTTAAAAGGATCCCCTCTCAACACACTACCCACTGTGTAGTTGTGGCGGTAATAACGCACTACAAATAAATATGTCGTGTAGATCTCAAGAGCTTGCACTCGACACTGCACTTTTTTAGGTCCTCAGAAATACACCCGCTAAGAGTGAAGTCGATTGGACGAACAGTTGTTGAGAGAATCTACGGAAAGACTGACTAGATTAAGGCATGTCTTCCAAAGCAGCATATTACAACCAGAAAACCATTCATTAAAATCCTGGATCCAGTTGAGGGGTCTCAGCAGCAACTGGCTGGTTATAAAGTGGATATGTGGATGTGTGTCCTACATTCCTTTTCCCTCTGCTTGACTGACTTTGGCGACTGTCTGGCCCATTCAGTGCCGTGGCTGACTGACCACTGTATCTCAGTCTGACAAGCCAAACGAATCTGATCTCTTATTTGACATAAAAGAGAAATTGCTGCCTGCCAGGTTCATTTCATTGCCTGACTCATCACACGTGACACTTTAAATATCCCTGTCTGTCTAAACTCTTTAAAGAAATGCTCCCATCAGTTTCACTAAGCAGGCTGCCTGACTGGCTTGGTAATTTGCTGATAGATATTTTGTTTGATTCACTAATGTCAAACTATCTGTAAGGTCTAACTGACCAGCAGGGTGTCTTTGTTGTGCACCCATGGGCGCACGATGGCAGGAAATGTTTTCCATTTGCAGAGGGACAGAAAACTGTGATTATGGTAATTAGGTAACACCCACCAGTTCCTTTGGCTCCTGGACGTGTAAGTGTACTAGATTACTTAATTAAATGGACCACAAGACTGACCACAAAACTGAGAAAATCCTGGTAGAGTAAGTGGTCTTGGGACATGTGCAAATAAAAATAATCAGTGTGCCAGTACTGGCAAAACTGTTTCAAGATGAAGGAAAAACATAGAAAAAATGGGTTCTACAAAGTCAACATTTGGTATAAACAAATAAATGAGTGCCTGCATGCTCTCCATCATGCTGTCATTCCAAGCCACTTAGTCCAATGACTTAGTTTAATGACACTATTGGAACTGGTAATAGACAAATATATACCCTAACAGGGATGTCCCTCTGCCTCACCCAGTTGGCTGTCTGGCCAGTTTAGTCATTTGCTGATTGACTGGCTTCTATTCTGGCTTGCTGATGATGCTGATTCATTCTTTTGACATTAAGCCCAAACATGTTTTTACAATATGGTGAAAACAAATGAGTAAACAGAAAGAAGAACTGTCTGTTTGAGGTGCATCATCTCTGTCTGTCAGAGGATTCCAAGGTGGAAACTATTGGCACTGGTGCCAGGCTACAGACAAACTGCTCTGCATGACTGACCTGTCAGCCAGCCCAGATCACTCACAATTTGGCCTGCCTCATCCCCATCTATCATGCCCTAATGCAGCGCAGTTGAAGCCTGAAGCTGAAAGCCCACTGTGTCTGGCTCCAGACTCCAAGATAAATAAAAACAACGGTGTCGCTCCCTCCAGGCTTCCTGGGTAACCAGCCGTATCGATGACATCTCTGTCTGTATGGCCTTAAGCTCCAAAAAAATAACAGGGTCATTCCGCACACCCGGGCACTAAAACTCAGTTGGAAACTACCATGATGCAAGATAGATAATCCTCAATTGAAGACATTTAGTCTAAGACGAGGCTTAAAATCTGGCCATGAAACTGATTCTGGTTGTGGACTCATCCTGGTGTCTATTTCTTTAACGAGCAACTCCAATAGCATAAGATATTGGTAACACTCAGAGATAATGGAGAAAGAAAATATGGCCAGTGGTTGCCAAAAGACATTTTCCCCCCACAGTATTGTCTCTATCGATCTGATTTGCTAATCCCCATTACTGCTGCAGGCAGTACTGTCCCTCTGTGATAGCTGAGAGAGCTTTCTATAAAGTCTCAAAAAACATATATTTGCCTGGTCTTTAGGGTTCGGTCTATGATAGAGACATCAGCATTAGGGGTGTAACGGTACACAAAACTCATGGTTCGGTATGCACCACAGTTTTGGGTAGGTAAGAAAATAAAGGTAAAAAACAACATTTTGTCTTTTATTTCGAAAAACAAAACATCCAACTGATTGCCCTTAAGTATTACTAAAACAGTTTAACTTTGCTGCAGTGGAAAAGGATAACTACCTTCTATTTCTTGCGAGGAGTCGGGACCTCTGCTGTTCTATGTTGATTTATGATCAAACTGTACATAAAGTGGTTGAAACTCGCTTCTCTAAGCTACAACAAAGTAACCAAGTGACCTCAATAACTCTCTTCAAGTCACCAAGTCTTGGGTGGCTCCAAACTTCCTTCAACTCGATGAGAATAAAATTGGACCACATTATTTGACCAACATTATTTCTCCTCATCTTGGCCCATTGCCCCCCTCTGTTAAATCACATGCAAAAAACAGTGGGCTCATATTTGATTCAAGATTGAAGTTAAGTAGTAAAATTCTGCCACCTGCAAGCTCTGCATCAGGTCCAAACTCAAACACAATCCATTCCTTTTTATCCTTCCGCCTTGATTATTGCAGGTCGTTATATTTTTGTCTTTTGTCTTATTTATCCCAAATCCAAGGGTTTTGACAAGGTCAACAAAAAGGGAGCGCATTACTCCCTCCGCATTACCTTTGCCTCCCTGCACTGACTACCTGTTAGCTACAGGATTGATTTTGAAATCCTATTTGTTTGCATGTTTGTTTACAAGGCGTTAAATGATTTTGCTGCCTCTCCTGGGGACAGAACTCCTGTCTCCTTTTCATAGCGTTAGAGAAGTGAGATTGTCTGACCAAAGACCTCTGCCTGTCCTGAGATCCAGGACTGAGTATTAAGCGGACAGGGCTTTCTCTATTCCTGCTCCAAAACTATAGAGTTCTCCTCCCACCATCAGACTTTCCCCCACTGTTGAGATCTTCAAGAGTCATCTTAAAACACACTTCCACTCATTAGCTTTTGACTTAACCGGCTCCGGTATTTCCCCTGAAGCCTCATTAAGTCTGTGTCGTCACTACAGGCTCTGTGTAACCATCTGTCTTTCATCATCACCATGTTTTCCCTTCTCCTCTATTGTGTTTGTTTGCGTCTTTTGTTTTCTTCTGTGTGTTGTGTGAAGCACTTCAGATTAACTGTAAAGTGCCACATAAATACGGCTGAGCTGGCCATGAACCAACTGCAGACAAATACATATTTTACCAGTGAAAGCACAGGAACTAATGGTTTTATGAGCTTTTAACTAATGATCAAGTTTCACTTTCAACTCCACAAAACCATAGAAAGTGCTGAATCTGTATCTCCTCTGACATTTATTACCATTTTGTGTTTACCACACTTTAGTAGAGGTTTGTTGCATTTTGTGAGACTTATGTCAGGTTGTACGCACACTGTTTCCTGGTGCCTTGACAAAAGTAATACATCATGCTATAAAGTAGATGTCTGGAGGGTTTGTGCAATATCAGTTCGTGATACCAATTCAATGGGACCATCTTTCAATATTTTTGTCTTCTGGGAGAGGCGATGGGGCAAATGCCAGGTTAGTTTTTCACTACCTCTCTGAGCTGTCTTAAAGCAACACTTTAAATGAGGGGACAGAAGGGGGATGTTATGGGGGATAATTAGGACAAAGCCTTAGAGACACATACAATGAGTTTAACAGGTTGGAACGACTCAAGGCATCTCTAAAATTGTTGACTGCGCCTGTCAATGAAACATAATGTATCTATCTGCCATTTTATTGGACATACAGTAGAAAGCAGAGAACAAATGACGTACAGGTATCATGCTATCATCCATTATAATCATCGGCTCTTTTAGAGGGAGGCTTAGACGCAACGACCTAAAATGTGAAAGCTTTCAGCTTTGTCAGTCCTTGTTTATCAATATAATAAAGTGAAGACTGATGCATCTTGTTGAGAAAGTGCTCAAAATTAAGGATATGGAAAACCAATGATATACCTGTAGGGAGGAAACGAGAGCCACACAGAGATCAGATTACATTGTAATGATAATGATTCATCCCTCCCACACACTAACCCTCCAGTAGCTCTCTGTTTCTCTTTCTATCTGTCTCCTTCCTTTTGTCTGTCCTTCTCTTTTCTCTCTCTTTAGCGCCTGTTGAGCCAATAGCCAGAGGTGTGTGTGTCTGTGTGTGTGTGTGTGTGTGTGTGTGTG
The DNA here is from genome assembly GCF_042242105.1 of Pempheris klunzingeri. NCBI lineage: Eukaryota > Metazoa > Chordata > Actinopteri > Acropomatiformes > Pempheridae > Pempheris > Pempheris klunzingeri. The sequence goes on along the minus strand of NC_092024.1, from coordinate 17,983,855 downwards.
TGTCTCCTGGCAGAGACAAACAAAGAGACAATGTCTGCATGTGCGTCTGTGTGTTATATTATATTAGCCTTTATGCGCAGGCAGGTTCACTGACGTCAGTGCTGAGCTGCATCTGATAGGGAAAGGATGGTAGGTGTCATCCAGCCATTCATAAATATGAAAGCTTATGGTTGTGTGCGTGTGTGTTTCTGCTGCATTGGTTACACATAGATTTTACAATAAGAGTTTACGAATGACATCACTACATTTAACGTATTAATCTCCCATAAAGAATTCTTGCAATTCTCAGGCACATAAATATTTCCATCTCTCAAAGAAGCATCGATTCTCTCTAGTGTCCTATCATGCACACACAAGCATTCACTCAAAATCTATTATCCCAAATACAGATGAGAATCCAGTAGTGTTTCATAAACCCTGCAGTTACACAGTTAGTCTCTGAAATATAGGGTAATTTTCGGCCGCTGCAGGCAGCTAGTTTCTGAGAAAAACCTCTAAAAACCATCTATCTGCTCAAATCAAACAGCAGGTAAACACAGGGACTAGCTGCTGAACATAGTGGAGCATTTAGCAGCCAAAGAAGTCGCTTTTTTCCTCAGGAGCTGGTGGAGACCAAAGACGGAGCTAAAAGAGAGTGACTACTGGACATAAATTCATCAGCTGGGCGAACAAGGGAGATACTATACTTAGCAAGCTTTTCTGCCTTTATTTAACCTATGAGAGAACATTTTTAGTTTGTACATGTGTTAGGAACGGCAAGCCCCTGGGGCATACGGGTTAAGATATCGACCATTCCCTGCTGGGGACCTTTGTCGCATTTCTCTCCCTCTCTTCCTGTCATCTCTCCACCATCTCTACCAGAGGCAGAAAGTGCTGGAGACAAAATCCTTTGGTGTTAACTCTGGAACTCTACCAGACACTGAAAAAGAAAGATAACACCTCTGCAAAGTGAAAATATCTAATCGATGTAAAAAAAAAAAAGAACTGTTACTTTATTGCTATGCTGAAAACGCATTCATTCTGTTTGTGTCCACTGTAACTGCTGAAGTGTCCTTTAGCAAGGAGCAAGTCGCTGCTCTAGTGGTGTGGCCCTGCATGTGACTCTGAGTCCTCCGATGTGAGACCTGGACGTCTTGGGGGCTGTGTGTGTGTGTGTGTGTGTGTGTGTGTGTGTGTGTGTGTGTGTGTGTGTGTGTGTGTGTGTGTGTGTGTGTGTGTGTGTGAGAGAGAGAGTGTGTGTGAGGAGGGATATGCAGGAAGACAAACTGCAGTTGCTAAATTGGTCAGTTATGTAATCATCTGATTCTACTTGTTATTGTTATTGTTTTTACCCTCCCCATCAGCATCATCACAATCATCATCATCACCACCACCGGCACCAGCACCATCATCATCATGTTTTTTTTTTCTTTTTCTAGCTATTTGGCATTCATTGTTTTTGAGTAAAACTGCTTTTTGATTGAAATGCTGACAAATTCTATCTAGTTCTAGTTTATTTTTTCATTATAACATCCAGCTTATACATATTTGCTATAATGTTATTCTAAGGTAGGCTAGAATTTGACCCTTTATATATTCTACCCTTGTTTATTTTAAAAAATAAAGCAGTATTCATGTCATTATTGTGATTATATGTGCAGTGGGTCATGCAGAGACCTTCCCAGAATTTTATTCTCATTTGTTATTTTCTGAATTAGTATTACCTTAACATTAAAATATATAGCTTACTATAAACTTTACCCAGCATGAGTAAGTGTTCTAATTTTGTAGCCTTGAAGACTTTTGAAGACTTGAATTGACTATTGCTCTTTAAAAAGTATCACTGTTTTGAATTTCATGCTACCAATAATTCTATGCTGGCACTGTAATCACTTTCTGTGTGGCGAATATGCAACTTCCCACAGTTTCCGGATGCAAAAACAAAATCCACCTAAAAGTCACTCAGTTAAAATTTATAATCAGCTTTGCCTATTTCCTGGCAGCTGTCTTTTATAGTTAGTAATAGGCACCTGTTGAGCGCTGACAGGGCCATCAAGCTTGAACATATTAGCAAGTGATCTGCTGATGACTGTTTTCAGCACCACGGACAGCACGTCATCGCGGCTGAGCATGAGGGATGAGAAAAAAGAATTAAGGAGGGGGGGGAAAAAGAGAGACAAGACCTCGTGGCAGATAGAGAGAGAGGGGCAGAGAGCGAGAGATCTGGCCATGTCATTAGGGATTAGCCCAGTTCCACAGCTTGAGGCTTTCAGTGTCTGAGTGCTCTTGTCCTCACGTAGACACACACACATGCATCCAGCAGCACGTTATGTTGCCTCATCAGATAGATAGATAGATAGATAGATAGATAGATATCACTGTATTTGCTTGACGGAGCAAAAGGAGCGATAAATGTGAATCTTCCTCCACATCAGATAGAAATTCAGCCCTTGCAAAAAGCTTATTTTAGCGTATAAGCTCATGTATCATACTACACCCCTTTAGAGTAGCATGAAAACCCAGTACAGAAAAGAAACTCTATACCTCTAGAGAATTATATTCGCTCTCCTTTCCTGAGCATAAAGACAACAAGTTTCACCATGACATCTCTGCTTCTCTCCTCACCCCGGACACGCCTAAATACAGTCCAAATAAGAAAGAACTACACAGGCTCTCACCTGCAAAAACACTTAATCAAACGTCCCACCCTTTTGTCAGTCGAGTCCCAGCCTCTGTCTCTTCCTGCACTCTTCTCGACCCTCCAAACGTAGCCTGCTGCAGCTCCAGTCCGGTGGGAGTAGCGACACCCGCCCTAAACTCTCTCTCCACCTTCTCTTTCTCACGCAAAGACGCGCGCCGTTAAGGTGCGGTGGACATATAGGAAGGGACCGTTTCCCGACATTTCCGCCCCCTCCGAGGACTCACCAAACATCACCTCTAGGAGGACGCACGGTTTCCGCCGCGTTATGCGCCATCGCTCATGAAAAAAAAAAAAAAAACTGCACAAAGGAAGACAACAAAAAAAAAGGGGGAGGAAGAGGAGGAGGAGTGAGAGGGGAGTCACTAGGGGAGAAAAGAGTGGAGGGGTTTTTCTAGTTGGAGATAACGAGGTGGATGAAAGGGAGAGAAAAGTGGAGGAAAAACACTCACTGTGGCACGGCCGGATTAAAGGATGCCCATGTCGGATGCTGCAGTCGGTCACCAGCATCAGCAGCAGCATCTCCGGGCTGCGCGGTGCATCAGTGGGAGCCTGCGCGGGAGGGATGGGAGGAGGGAGGGAGGGAGGGAGGGAGGGAGGTGGAGGAGGGAAGGGCGATGATGTAAAAAGCTTTAAATCATTCAGGAGCCCGCTGCACGACATGTGACCGTCGACACGGTGTATTATTCATCCGGTTTGTTTCCCGATGGCCCCTCCACCGGCCAGGAGACACCGAGCTGACCGGGCCCGTCGTTGTTCCAGCCCACAACCCGTGATTTACCCTGATCCGGCCATGACACACGGATTATCACCACAATGTGCCCACAATATCACAGGAATTTATGTTCACTAGCCTTCATAGTGGTGCATCACTTAGTTTGTACTTTACACACTTTTAAACTAATTAAGTTCTATTTTTATTCAGTTTTATTACTGCTTTATTTCTGGTAATCAATAGAAATGTCTTAAATTACTGTCATAAACTACCCATCTAACATCAATTTGGATAAAAGTCAAGGGGCGATTTATAAATGCCTTTAGTTATTTATGTTATGTTATCCATGAAATTCAATCAAAGAACACAAACATTTTTAATGCAAAGATTGTGCCAAATAAATGTGACACCCTTAAAGTATTTTACAAAGGCTAAACATGGAGGATATAGCCAGCAGTAACATCCTCACCTAAAAAAAAAAAGAGTTATACTGTGAGCTACAAACTCCTGAAAACTCCTCCTGATTTGTCTTCTGCCATTATGGTGGTTGAGGTAAATAATGGTGCATAGATTGTTCTTTCACTGTTTCACTTGAAGCGTTATTCTCTATACCTGACCATGTAATTTGCCTGGTAATTGCTTTACAGTCACACAGGAAATCAATAGGTTGTGAATTTGCCACACAGAGCTTCAGGAAAGTGAATGGTATAGGTCACGCAGGGCATGTCCGTCAAATATAATGATGTCAGATTTAGACAGCGATTGGACATTTTCTTGGCATGTGACATTTTACATCGATGCAATGACTTGAGGGGATCTTTGGGCACAACGTTGGCGTTTAATGTAATGACAAGAAATGCAGTCCTACCATCCACCACTGATTTACACAGGCAGATGTAGCTGGAGCCATAAAGGCCTGTTGCTAAATTATTAAGCCTGTGTTGCACTGTGATCAAATATTCAGCAGATGGCCATGTTATTTGCCATAAATAGCCTATTTATGTCAGCAGCATTGTGTGTGTTAATGTTGCATTTGGAACATTAATCAACATTAGCAGTGAGCAGCGGTTCAACCCACCCAGAGGAACCACAATCAGGTCTCAGATATTTTCATCTGTGTGTGTATATGTGGAGTGTTTTTGAGTCGTCATCCATCACAGAAAAAACATCTCTTGAAGAACACTGGTATATGTGTTCATTTCTTCACTCTGGCAGACTGTGCCTTTACACCGGCATAGTTGGGTTAACTGGAGATTTTTGAGCCACAAGCGCACCCTCTGGTAGACAATTCAAAGGCATTTTGTCAATTCCAGTCTCTTGCTTTCACGTGTTTATTGCAGTGGCGCTGTTGCTTATGGCAGCCATTTTTGTTGCTCTTCAAAAATGAGGAAAATAAAAAATGGCATACGCCTAACCAGAGCACTGTAGAGACAGAGTTGCATTATCTCTGTTCTCTCCAGTGGAGCCTTTGTTTGTTTTTTTTAAACAATCAAGGATCGTGAAGCCTCTCAATAGGCTAGACTAAATCCCTGCTTTAAATAGAGACTCGTAGCAATGACTCAGGTGAACTAGCTTACTACCAACTGCAGTTACTGACTGTAACTTCCATGGCCAAGGAGCTGATGAACAAAAAAACCTGTTCAGGACTGCTACACTGTAGTATTTCCTGACTGTGTGAAGGCAGATGCTGGATGCTATCAGAGTTTTAATTTCAGCAACATTACCCAAAGTAGCATTAGATCTGCCAAAAATATTGGTCAGTCTTCGTCCTGAAAGACTTTTCTCTTTAATCATTAAAAAGAAAATATATGTTAAGCATGAATAATAGTCTCACCCTACATTTAAAACCATAAACCCTTAAGACCATGTACTCATTAGCTAAGTGTTTACTGAGGTACTAAATCAAGTGAGAAGTAGGGTCATTTTCTCATAGACTTCCATTCAATTGGACTTCTTTTTGCAACCAGTGGAGCTGCTGGCCATAAGAAGGAATGCATGTTTAAGGTACTTTCACATTGGCTTCACATTTCAGACTCTGAAGGTAAGTCCACTTCTTTTCCATGGCCTAGGATTTTTACTTAACCAACACTCGGACTAAAAAGCTGCACACTGCATGGATAATCAGTTGTGAGTATGCTGACTGCCTGCCACATGCTGCTTTAGCATCTGTCTCTTGGCATGATGAAACCATTAGCACGATGAATCCAAGATTCCCAGAAGTCAGTCGGTGACAGCATTTTTAGACAACTCATGGAGTTTACGATAAGGTAATGTTAGGTTATTACTCTTACTAGCTGGAGCTGATAAAATGTGGCAGTGGCAGTTGTCATTTGGAGATAAGCTAATTGCCAATTGATTAAGAATGAGTTCATTTTGTTTTGGATATAACATAAAGTAAAACTCAGTTTGGTGCAGCAGTAGTCAGGGCACTGACTGAACACAACTTTAGCTTCTGCTTGCTGTGCTTCCACGCCGTTTGACACCATCATGGCTGCAGCTCTGTTGTTGCTTTTTTCTCCTCTGCTAAATGTCAGCTACCCTGCAGTCCGGCTGCTGTGTGAGAGTGGGAGTTTCTGTGAGTGTGTGCGTGTGAGAGCGAGATGACTCACTATCACTGCGCCCCAAGCAGAGAGACAGATGTGAGACCTGAGTGCCACTACCCATAATTCAACACTGTCTGATGAGGTCAGGGGCTACAGGGCAGGAGTGACCCCTCGTATCAGTCAGATGTGAACCTGCAGGAGTGGACACACACACACACACACGTACACTCACCCACCCTGCTTCCTCATATGTCAGATCAGAGTAGGGTCAATACCTCCAGCACATATATGGCAGTGAAGTTTAAGCACTAACACAATGCTGTGGCTGTTAACGTGTTGATGGATATGTCTGTATGCACATTTAGGAACGTGTGCGCATCTAGAAATAAATGTGTGCTGCCACACTCTTCCCTTTTGCAAGTGTAAATCTAATAAATTTACTGAATGTTTCCACTCTGATAATAAATGCTCTACGTTCACACGCTATCAAAACTCTATATCCAGCTCAATAGTCTCTCCTCAATCCATGTCAGCCTCCTCGGCACCGCTCTAACAGGCATGTATTATTCAACACAATCTCCAGAAAGTAACCTTCCTCTCTTTATGCCACTCCTTCTGCCACATCGGTGGTAGAGGAGAATGGAGGGAGCAGAACTGAGAAGAGGGCGGCGTTTGAAAAAGGGAGATCAAGATAGAAAAAGAGAGCAAAGAAGCAAGAAATGGAAGGTTGATGAGTTAAGACATAAGATAGAGGGAGAAAGATAGCAACAGAGCCATAAAAAAAAGGATAGAGTGAGGGCTGTAAAGAGGGCATAAAGACAAACAGTGAGTGAGTTGCAAAGAATAGATTGTGTGAGATGTTTTGAACAGGTTGGTTGTGAAGTTGCTTTGAGCACACTGCAGTCCGGTCTTCCTTTGAATCCTTTTGCCCTTTTAGTCTGACAGGACCTGATTTAGAAAATGATACCTAAAGATAAAATCAATCCTTCATCCTACAGTGAAATATAGCAGCTTTCCCCCCTACATCTTAAAAGGCTCCCAAGAGGAGCTTAAAGCCGTCCTTAAGGAATTCCTGTTTTAATTATTTGAATTTAGTGTCATTATCTACTGGTTGTTTCAGAAGCCTATAGAGTGCAGGTACAAGAGAACAAAGTTCATCTTTGGCAACAGACACTCAAACAGGATGTGAGATGAAACTGAAGAGCCCTTAACGATATGTTTTGATATATTTTGACATACAATTGTTTGCCTTGTTGCACTGAGATACATGAGAAGATTGATACCACTCTCATGTCTGTATGTCAGATGCAGCTTGGGGCAAGCCAGCCAGGAGGCAATACGCTCAGGCAATTAGGCTAACGGTTTCCCCCCGTTTCTAGTCATTATGCTAAGCTAAGCTAATCACCTCCTGGCTCCAGCTTAATACTTGATACACAGATATGAGCATAGTAATGATCTTCTGTTAAAAACAAACTTTGTTAAGCTTCTGCAAATACAATTTGGACTGAAAAAGGCCAGGGAGGATCATACCCCTAATTAGCAGTGCTGCGAGTTAATGCCATGGTTTCTGGAGTCTCTTTGAGGCATGGTGGGCTCAGTCCCATGATCCTCTGCAGCGCTTTTGAGGTCGGCCATTCCCACAGGTGTTCACTCCACGGATGAGGTCATTAGCAGCGGCTTCCACCAGTGCTTCGATGCAGCAGCTGCACACCCACACACACACAAAATAGACCCAGTGAACAGCTTCTGCAGCACAGCAGGAACAGACAAACAACTCTGTACTGCTGAACCAAAACTAGCCTAATAGTGTGTGTGTATGTGTGTGTGTGTGGCTGTGTATCATTTGGTATGTGTGTGTCTGTGGGATTGTGTATGAGGTTGTTTATAGAGGGAGTATTTCCTTCAGAGGTGATTAACAGCACACTGTGCTTCCACCTAAGGAGCAAGAGAGCTGGCTCCAACAGTGCATTTTAGTCTGACAAATGTCTCCCCATGCGGTCATAATTCAGCCAAGAGGAACCTGCCGAGCCTATTCGCTCCTTAAAATGTTAGAAAGACAGAGGAGGTATAGGGAGATGAAGAGGGATTTAAAAATGGAACATGATTTGGAGGAAAAAAACACAATCCAATTTGTAGTATTAGCAATGATTCTGAAAGTGCTTATGATTCGTATCTCATATTGATAGATGGATAAAGCAGATGGCAGAATAATCATAACTATTTCTCTTTCCTGCAGATACAAGCACACACATGCAAGCACACGCATTTGTACACACTACACACGCCTGACATAATCTACTGCAGTATCTGCACTGGATGGACTGATGTTCAGACTGCAGCTTCCCTGTTTCACATTCCCCTCACTTTCCTTTAGCTGTCTTCTCTTCTCTGCCTTTCTCCCTCTTGCTCTGTCTCTCTCTCTTTCTTACTCTTTACTCACACACACATACAACAATATACTTTGTACATTTCCTAGATAAAAGTATCTCAGATCTATTCTCATACACAGGGTTCAGCTTCAAATGCAGCTCAGACAGAAGGAGTGTATGGGAACGTGTGTGTGTGTGTGTGTGTGAGAGAGAGAGAGAGAGAGAGAATTTGAATCTAAAATGAGTTCATTGCTGTCAGATGAAAACTTTGAATCTCCAGGGCGTCAGTTTGTAAGAGGTGAGAGAGGACCAGCCTCATTCTCTGACAAATGCTAATGACTTTTTAAACTTTTAGTTCAGACTGGGCTTAATGGGTAGGAGAGTCATTGAAGTGATTCAGCTATTGTGTGTGTGAGGGCAGGTTCACTCTAATTGCCTCCAACATTCTGAAATGCAGATGATCTGTGATACCACAGACATCTACAGAGCGCCCTGAGGGGGTAACCATGGTAACTGTGTGTGTAGGTGTGTGTGTGTGTGTGTGTGTGTGTGTGTGTTGGCGTATAGTAGGTGCGTATAAGTGTGTCAGTTACGTACTTTGTCCACGGGAGACCACTTAATACTTATTAACCAATAATCAAATAATTATTATAACTGTCAACTTTACATGCATTGAATATAGTGTGTGTGTGTGTGTGTGTGTGTGTTAGAGATTGGCAGAAACATAATAACACACACACACACACACACACACACACACACACACACACACAGACATAAAGGTACAGTATATATTTGCTGTTGTCTTATGAGTCTGTGTTTGTGTTTGTGCAGCAAAAATACTTCTAAAAACATTTAGTCTTGTTTTGAACCTTAACAACATCACAGCAATTGCGCAAGTGATAATTGAATAATAAATTAAGTGTGAGTCAAATGCAGGGGATAGAGTGTGACTACATTACATTTATTTTCAACATAATGGAAAGTGAAACAGTGCCATGAAGTCAAGAGGAAACATTTTGAAAAGTGATGGTCTTATCCCGTCTAGATTTAAAATCTGATTTTTCTTGATGCAGTGAAAACATTGCCTCAGGTTAAGATTATTTAACTCCTTCCTGATGCTAATCAGTTTGTTTAGAGGATATTCTTGAACATCTTCCACATTAAAATCAGCAGAAATCCATTTCAAATTACTGTCAGTACCCATGTGTGTCTGAAGAAAATCATCATTGTGTGGGGTATGAATGGAGCAGGCAGAAAAAGAATACAGTGTGCGATATTATTATAGCGTGGAAAGGCTGTCTAAAGGCAACTATGAAGCAGATTAAAGTGAAAATCTGTTAAAGTTTGCAGTTCCATTCTTCATAGAAAACAGAAATGCACAGTCGCTGTGGTTAGCTTGAATTATTATCATATCAATTTTTCAAGGTGTATTTTCAAGGTGAAAACGATCCCCTCTCTTCTCAATTGTTAATTTGTTCCAACCCTTAAAACAACCCATATTCTTTCACCACAAGTAACATCTTGTGGTCAAGTTATTAATTTACAAGCAATTGATTAATTATGGGGGGGGGGGGCTCATGCAGCCATGTGAGGAGGAAACAGAGTGAGAGATAGTGAGAAAACAAATAGGAAATTAGGGGGAAATTATTTTTCATATTACACAGAAGCATTTTAATATTGCTGTTGAGCTTGCTGTAACTGAATCAAACTGCAAAGGAAGCAAGATCTGTGCTCGAGCATGTGCACCTCTTTGTGTTTGCGAGAACATGTGCATCAACTGCAGTCGCTGTTTTAAGTTCAGAGACTCATTTACCGCCTCTACCTCGGGGGAAATTGACCATTCTGCGCTCATGAACTCTTTCTTTAATATTTTCCCTCAATTTTGCCCTCTCTCTTTCTCATCTGCGTCTGCCCCCCCCCCCCCCCCCCCCCCCAGAGACACACATGCAGATCACCATGGAGATGGAAGGAGGAGGGAGGGGCTGTGCTCTGCCTTATGAAAATGCAGACAAAACAGTGCTGATGCCTCCCCGTCTCCTCGTCTTCATTATCTCCTTTTTTGCTCCCTTTTCTAATATCTTCATTACTCTGTCTGCACAATTTTCAGTTGCCTTGTCGCCACATTTCGACATCATCATTAAGTCTCCTTACTCTCCTCCCTCTCTTACCGGGTCTGTCTCTTCACCTCGCTCTCAGATTGCTGAGATAAAGATAGACGCTGGTCGCCGGTTAATGAAATCCACCCAAGGCCAGCCGTGACTCATTCAGTGTTTACCCTGGGTGATGACACAATGTCCTCTACGCACAGATACACTTCTTTTTATAGTAATTAGAAGTGGGTGGTAATGAGGTTATCAAGGGTCATTTTAAATACATTTCTATTTGTGGTCATTAATCCTGCAACAACACTGGCTGTATCTTCTTTTCCACCACCAATTTGGCATCTTTACGCTACATAAGAGAAGGATGGCAAAATGATTTTGACCTTTCAATCCTGAAATAAAACTAAATGTCCCTCAATCATAACAACCCAGTTAGATAATAATGTCCCAAGGAGAACCCCCCCCCCTCCCCTCCCATCTAAAGGGTCATCTGAGATAAATAGAAAAAACGCTGCTTGGATTATTTCCGGTTGTCAGAACTGATTTCACAAACTTTTGTTTGGTATTTTGGGAAAATTCAGTGATATTTATAGAGGAGTGTAGGACTGACACCATAATCCTTTCACAGTTGCCATCACAATTTACCTGATCAATATATATAGTTTTTTAAATTTCAACCATAAATCAAATGACTTCAAGTAAAAGCATTGCTCATAATGACAAACCCACGGAGAATTATTAGTCAAATTTCAGCTGTATGTAGCTTTTTGTAGCTCATTTGTTTTGGTGGTACAGCTTACAAATTTCACTCTAATTTCCAGTTCTGTTTTCAGTAAAGAAACAAAACAAAACACGAAGCTATAATTTGACTGTATGCTACCTGCCGAATGCCACATATGACAACTGTCCGGTCGGGAAAGTCCAGCATCTAGCTTTCGATGCCCTTAAACCAGAGCACAAAGGACAGTACTGTATCCCACAATGCCATTTTAAATTCCACTGTGTGAAACCACAGTCTGCTTTCATCCCTTGCCTCAGCCAGCAAGTACCACCTTATCTCCTTGGTCAGTTTATATCAGTTGGTTTCATATCCTGTATGGACACACACACACACACACACACACACACACAGGTTGTGAATATGTGTCTCATATCCTGTAACTGCTGGATTTATTTAGTGTGTGCCAACAGAACATGTGTGTGCTCTCCTGTATTCTTGTGAGGTCAAGAGTTTGGTGTGGTGGCATTACAGCATAGTAGTATAGTATTTTTTACCATTAGATAGAAAGACCTCTAATACTTATGACTTTCTAATCAGTAATACATTACTCACTCATTATTCACACATTTAACAGACATGGATAAGTGTAAGAGTGCCTGTGCCTTTATGTACTTGTCTTTGCACATATGTGTATATTCTTTCCCCCGGTTAAAAATGGCCAGCCATTTAAGTTTCTCCAAAATGGCAAAGAGCCAAAGAAGGCAATTAAACACACTCAGCTAATCAGTTTATTACCTATTCCATTGGAGATGGTGAGCACTTTATTATTCTTTATGAGCCTAAGGGTAGGTATGGAAGACTTCTTCTGCCATTCATACACAGTGCTTCTGTGCTCTGTCATTGCGTGTGAAAGTGCTCCTGGCCTTGGTGAATGTTTCTTGCTTAAAAGAAATAGCAGTTACAGCTAGAGGAATTATGTCTTCGATCACTTCACTGTAGAAAAGACCCCTGAGACCTGAAAGACTGGCTGCATCAGTTGCACATACAGTACTGTCACAAAATAATGCAAACAAAAGTCTGTATGTCTGTTAGCTGATGACAGAGCCGAAGATACAAATGACTGCAAAATGAATAGACATTTTTTAAGACACAATATTATTTCTGCACTCGTGCCTTTCAATTTAATGAACAGTTTGATTTGTTTTGTATGTGTGTGTTCTAGTTTTGTCTTTATTGAATAAAGACAAATAATAAGTACATATGTGGTCACCTGCTGTGTTCGCTTTATTATGGAGATGGAAAGCTCTGTCCTTGGCAGCATAAGTAAACAGACAGCCCTAAATAGCCAGTATGTTATGTATACACATGCATTACAGAGGGCAAATATCCTATGTTATAATAACATTAGCACCGCTCTGCAGTCTTGGCAGAATTTTTACTTTGACTAAGAAAACCTAAAAGAAAACTAATGCTGTACAAATATTGTCTTATTTCATCCATTTTAGATGACGATGACAATCTGTTGCTACAGCTAGCTATCAGGCTACAGCTAGCTCAACTCAAGAATCAGCTCCGAGCAAGAAAAATCTTTTCACGCTTGCTGCACGGGGACCAATAAACAGCGTCGATAATGACATTGTTATAAATAAATTCTTATCAATTCTCAGCCCTAGACACATGCCGTATTTTAACTCCCCCTATTGCAATATCTCTGCACAGAATTCAAAATACTTGACGTTCTTCCAAACACACATATTCATAGTCAAACACACACAGACACACTGTGAAACAAAGGGAAGCTCATTCAACATCTGCCTCTTAGGCCTATATCCACCCCCAACCAGGTGCAGGAGGACAAACAAAGAGCTGACAGGATCTCATTACCAAGAATAGAGCCAGACAGCGAACACCCATTTTCTGTCTTTCTGTTTCACCCACTCTTGAGTTTCCATTTCTCAATTTTCTTTGTTTCCCTCCTCTGGTTAAATGTCATCTTCTGTTTTATGTTTTCTTTTGCTTGTTTCAGCTCTCAAAGTTTCACATCATACACATAGGAACACATAAATACACCAATACACACATCCCTCTGAGATCTGATGGAGCTTTTACCACCTGGCCTGAAAAGGGACAAGTGGCCAATGGGATCTCAGTGCTGCAAACAGGGCATGAATAAATGATGTTGTGTGGTTGTTCAGCTGGAGCTGGAGAAGAATTGAAGGGGAACATTATAACTAAGAGAGAAAGGGAAAAATGAGAAGTGAAAGTGGAGAATTTACAGCTGAGGAAGCAAAAAGTGGTTACATTCTCTGAGTTACTGTTAGTCCATTCATATTGTGCGGGACGTCCAAGTTTTGGCTTTCTGTACTATGGAGGTTAACCAGCATGACCACATATCAATTTTTTCTACTTTAGCCTAGGGGATCATCAGACCTGGAGCCCCAATTACTGTTTAGGGCAAGCAGACAGGAAGAAGACATTTTGGGCTGTCCCTGAGGTCAAGGGAATGCACCGTGAGGGTCAGAGTTTAAATGTGAAGCAAATTGATATGGATGCTTAACGCATTTCTCAGTGGTTTTTCTGCCCACTCCTGAAAAGGGCAAAAGTTTAAGTTGGAATTGAATTGATATGCTTTAAATGTTTGCCTTTTTTAAGATTATGGGTTCAAAATGTCCCACAAAACAACCTATTAACATTATTACATTTACACGTCCAGTGGCCAAACATTTCTAAAGTATTAACTTCACAGTGGCTATGTGCTCATCATATCGTTTTCTGTTTTCATTTTGCTGCACACTATTGTGCCAAATACATTTCCATTAATACATTTTCTTCCACCACGCTAGTGCTAGATGTGCTGTTTTCCTTGATTTAGTGTATGACACTACAGGCTTATTTATATTGATCCTAACTGAATCGTACATATTTGCATTTTCATCAGTGTGGCTGTACAGATGGCAATGTCGGCCAGTCCACCACTTTGTTCTAGACTATGGATTGTCATAAATTTTGTACGGACATTCATAGTTAAAAGGAAACACAGCCTGATGCAGCACAGTCTGCAGAGCCTGGCATGGCTGTAGAGACTTGCTTCAACAGGGATCATTAAAAATTAACATTGCCTGACATCAATCATATTCTACAGCGAATTGTGATAGATGCATCTCATCTCATTGCATCTTTGGAGCGGTTAAACAAGACTGTTTAGACTCCCGTGCTGAAAAGTTCAGGAAAAGTTTTCTAAATCTAAATTTAGATCTAAGTTTTCTAAATTTCTAAAGCTGGGAGGATGAGATTTTGAACAACTACCTCATTGGGTTTTAAGTGGGAGGAAAGAATGTACGTACATTTCATAAAACTGAAAAAAAATAAGGGGTAAAAGTTTGTAATGGAAGCATTCTTACACTGAATTGACTCCACATCCAGTCCTGCTGTCATGGACAGCAGTCTGGCTAATCTAATAAATCAGACAATTCAACCGTTTCATTGGATTATACAGCAGGAAATTATTAACATATTGGGACATAGGGTCAAGTGACAGGAGTGCGCAGGAAATATCTCTTCTTCTCTAGACTACCGGTGCAAGTACGTGAGTTTGTGTGTGTAGCGTACAGCTAGAAAAGCAGTGTGTGAGTGAGTCATATAGGCCTTCTAAGAACAGAAACACCACAGGGTGAACTTAGATCAAATCAGTCTTGAAATGGGCTCTATCTAAACCAAAACCAGATGACGCGGATCAGCTTACATTGATTGAGACATGACTTGTAGCGCAGTGTGTGTGTGTGTGTGTGTGTGTGTGTGGGTCCATGTGTGTATCGCTCTATTGTCTGTGCACACAGATATTGCTGTTTTTTGATAAGAAGTGCAGTATCTGCTGTTGTTTTTATCCCTCCACAGGAGTGAAGGCAAGAAAGGCTATCTTATGACTTATGACATTTATCTTTGAACACAAACAAAAGGACATATCACTTATAGCA
This sequence comes from Pempheris klunzingeri, assembly GCF_042242105.1. Taxonomy (NCBI): domain Eukaryota; kingdom Metazoa; phylum Chordata; class Actinopteri; order Acropomatiformes; family Pempheridae; genus Pempheris; species Pempheris klunzingeri. The sequence goes on along the minus strand of NC_092024.1, from coordinate 17,968,751 downwards.
CACTCCATAGACTTAACACTACATTTGCAGAAGAATAATTGTGTGTGCGCTCATGTATGTATGTACATTCCTCCTTTGAACAGCCTGAGGTGGGGAGTAAAGCCAAAATATTGGGGAACGAAATCCCCCAAGCCTCCAAGTCAGGAATATCTGCGGTGAATACCTTTCCGTGAAATGCCTCCATGAAGTTCAATTCAGACCAATTACTGTTGCTAAGTCAACAATTCAAGGAAAACTCAGCCGGTAGAGTACATCCCCTGAGATGTTATCTGACCTCTCAGTTTAAAGGTCAACGCAGACTGAGGAATGCATCGAGAGAGGGAGACAGCAAGCAACAGAAGCAACTGGTGGTGTGTGCGTGTGTCCATCTATGAGAGTGCACAGTGCACTTGTGTATGTGCAGTACGTTGGTGTACGTGTGTGAAACTGTATCTCACAGTTACCATTTTGCAAGAATAACAGCTTTATTTCTGATCTTTTGGATGCTGGACCAAGCAGCTGCCTGATATACATCGTAAAACCACTGGAGCTAGACTAGCACAACACACACCCTGCCAACATAACCACACACACTTTGTGTGCATATAAACCCACACAAACATACTTATGCACCATAAGAGAACACACACCGTAGAAAGGACCAAAAAAATGCGCATTAACACCCACACACATGAGCCTCCCAAAAAAAATCCCAGACAAAAATACCCACATATAAATATATTTATTTATGGACAACAAAAAAAATCATTAAAAACACTTGAATGGAAATGGCACACTAAAACACACAGAGAAGACAGGCATAAGATAAAGCCTGCCAACTTCAGATGCTATCACCACTGCTGAGTGCTAGATTCCTCTCACACACACACACACACACACACACACACTCACTCACACTCCTCAGACAAAGGAGTATTATTAACCTGCAGTGAAAGCCTGGATCATGATTGCTTATCAAGATTACTGTATTAAGTTAAAATTGTTGGCTCAATTATTCCCTCTGTTGTAAGAACCTCGTCAGGGAATCAAGCAGGGTGTGATTCTGTTTCAACTCTGAGCAGGTTTCACAAGAGGTAACCTGAAAGGAAGCTTTCAGAACAAAACCAGTCCGCTGAAACAGTGGAAGCCAGAGCTGTAGTCTAGTGTACGGCTTGTGGTTCGTTGGTTGATGGGATCCAGTTGTTGGGACAAAACGAGGTTAACCATTTATTCTTAACATTGAGAGTTGCGTTATGGTTAGAATAATTAGGATAAGGTTAGAGTGAGGTCTGGGGTTAGACATGCAGTCATTATGGTCGATGTTAGTGTAAGACTCTAGAGAATGAATCCAAATCAATGCAGTGTCCTCTCAGATCACAAGAAGTGCATGTGTGTTTAGGTGTCTTGTGTTTAACTCACATTGAATACTGGCCATATCTGGTTATCCACACACACGCACTGGGGCCCATAGATATATACAAATATAAGAGGAGTGCACAATATTTCTACTATTTCTATGGGAGAATTTAAGCTTCTCTGTGTTTTTCCACTTATTGCTTACAAATAATTTACCGATTTCAGGGAAATTAAAAAGTATGTCCAGCATATTGCATCAATATGCCACTATTTGTAAAGTGTTTATGTTATTATGACCTATTTCTAAGGTCATCTGTTGGCCTACAGTTTTGTTTGCAGAGAAATTAGTCAATTTCTATAGAAAACAAAAAACGAATGCAGCTGATTTTAATTCAGCCATCACAGTATTTCTAGTTCGGATCAGTGGTGATGGTATTCCAGGGTTTAGCATCTTTCAAATCATACTACTGCACCACTTATGTGAGCCATTAAGCCACCTTTATATTTGCTCATATGAGCATGCAGTGCAGCAAGGAGAGCTATCAACATTAAAACTTACATTAAACCAAAACAGTGTGTAATCCACATTATGATGACTACAGCTGCTGTGGACTCAGCGAGTAAATAAGTTTTAAAATTGAAATAATGTTATATTTATGACTGAGTGAGAACAGCAGGGTTTGTAAGAGACGAGCAAGTTTGGAAAATTTGAAGGGATTGCAGAACAGATGGTGAAGACTTATCCAAAAGGTTTTGTTTTTATAGAGTGAGCCAGAAGTTGGTTTAATAGCAGGACAAGAGAAGAAAGTCATGAAGTGAAAAATACAGAAAGAGATAAAGAATATGAAGAAAATGATGGTCTTCACAGTCTCCAGGGAGTCATGACTCTGTCTGCTGACTAAAAACAAGATATGGATATGAACCACACCCACCCACCACACCTCAGAACATACTCTGTGTGTGTGTGTGTGTGTGTGTCTATACACATATTTGGTACAAATCAGCTTCAACAATTCCAATGAAATGTTTTTGCATGCACTGGTGTGTATGTGTGTGCACAGCAGACAGAGTGGGAGCGCTGGGAGAACCGCACATACCTCTGTTATTTATGGTATGATGAAAATAAGTGTTCACAGGAAGGGGTTGAGCCTTTGATCATGTATAAAAGACAGCCAGACGTTGGGTAAGGAGAGGAGAGGATGGACTGAGAGATGGATAACAAAGTAAAGGGATGGAGAGAGGGATAACAAAGAAAGAGACACAGGCCAAAGTAAGCAAGACCACTAGTGGATTCTATGATCTAACCGGTAACCATGGTGTGTGTGCCAGTGCTCTCTGTCCCACTCTTTCTCTCTCTCTCTCTCATGTGTACCCAGTAGTGAAAAACATGTTTTGAATTACAGGGTTATGTTCATAGGGAGCATGTTGAGATAAGCTCACACACACACAGTTCCATAAACGCACAGATAGTCCTGCTCCACAAATAAAAATCCCTGAAAACAGACACTCTGCATGGGATGCCCTTTTAGCTCCAAATCCTGACTCAGTGCAACATTACATTCTTCCAAAGAGAAATGTTAGTTATATTAATAGTTTTGGCCTCACTGTTGATGCACCTGTTTTCAAAGCTGCATCAAATCAATATTTTTACATTAACAACTGACCAAATGATGATATGAATGAATGAATGAATGAATATGAAAGATGTCAAAACTCTGGAAATACCAATAAAAAGTTAACCACATGAGCTTCACAACGGTAGAATTTATGCAGAGCTGTTGTATTGAATTGCAGTAGACTATACAGGTGCCTTTGTGTTGACCAGCTCCTGACAAGATGTTAAGGAATGAAGAATCAAGAACCATCTGGGATTGTTGTCAGTAATAATCAGATAGCTTCACCTGCACACCCTCTGCTGGCCTCTGCATCTATTTGAAATATCCAAGCTCAAAATCAGCAAGATAAAGTCTCGCAGACTGGCACATTATTCGCCCTTATGTGATGGACTGAAATTATGAGGGGGTACCATTACCGTAGCTCTGTCTTCCTCTTGCAGATCCAGATGGAGTTATACCGTTCAAATTACAGCTCAGACTTGTCTTTGAACACAGCAGATGGAGTGTGGCCATCAAAGAAACTGTGAGCATCCCCCTCCAAATACAGCATATTTTGTTAACATCTTCCCAAGAGGAATCTTTTGCAACCATTTTGCACCATTCAGCATTGAATCTTTTTCTCTTTTTAATCTTTTTTTGGCTAAAATGGAACCAAATACTTTCTGACAAAGGCTACTTTCCAATAAAAAGTACTTTGACAGTAACCTTCTTGCTGTTGAAAGTCAATGGTATAACTTCCCTTACATTTCCCACTCATTTCCCAGTCGTGACCCGCTGGATGTCTGTTAACTCAATTAGGTCTCTCACACAGTAGAAAGCCCCTTGACATTCTCCCATCTTTCTTAATCTGGCTCCCACATCTCAGTGCTCTTTCATCCTCATACACACATTACCGTCGTGCCAAATCCCTTACATTGTCTGCAACATGGTCTTCTCTCACGCTCCCTCTCTTCAGTGGGTGCTTTGTTGGCCTGACGAGAATCAGTAAACTACTGTCAAAGTAGAATATAACAAAATTAACTGCAGCTATAGGAGAATCACAAAGGAACTGTTCAGTCCGCACTGTTCTGCGTTTGAATTGAGAAGTTTAGCTTGCTCCTTCGCCCTCGTTTCCATTTTATATATCTAATTTGTCTTCAAGTGGAAATGGAGGCCGAGGACAAAACTTTTTAAGTTGTACGACTTTATATGTGCATACGTGCCATGCCAAAAAGAGTCAGTCAGAAAGAAAGTCTGGAGAAGGAAATCTCAGCTTCTGCTCTCCTCTGCATTTTGACTGATTAATTCTATTGATCTGACTGATTAATAGAATTCAAATCTACATCGCAATGTGTGTAATGAGTGCAATTTTCAGATCTGAATTTAAAAAAAAACACACAATCTGACTGTTACAGAGGAACAGTGTGCCAGCTGTATGGACATATTTTGGGTTTAGACAAGACGATGCTCAACAGTGTCAGGTATTGGGGAGAATGGGCCTCGCACCACTATCTGTTCATTTAAACAAGCATCACGACTGCGTGGCTAAGAACCAGATTACCAGTGTGTCAAGAAGGCCAACTACCACCCGGGCAGGGATCTCTGACTGAAATGCTAGAGAGGATAACTCTTAATAGACTTCTAAATTACCCAGGCGAGTGGTGCAATAGTCAGTGTGAGCTTTAGTTCATGTGATTTGTTACAATACTGTTACTGACTGGAAATCAGTAAGACAGATATTAGTTTTTAACACCAAATTTAATGTTCACACTGTGCCTCTGATGTGTTAGGGGAGTTAGGGGATTTTATTTCCACGTCAAATCAACATGTTGTGTTAGTCATACTTTAGAATGATATTTTGCCGGGTATGGTGAATAATACACAAGATATGCGACTTCGCAGTTGCAATATTGTTCTAAAAATACACCATTAGATCATTTTTCCATATCCTTCAGCCCTTATTTTGGCCATTGTTTTTTAAATATGTATGTTCTCAGTGGCCCAACTTTATGGAAGTGCAAAAGTAAATCACAGAAGTACCCAGTAAATACACTTCCTGTCAGCCCCTGTAACCAAAGATGCTGCCCAAATAAACCAGGACCATCATAAAGAAAGATTGTCTTCGGGATGAAAAAAAAACGAGGCATGTCGAGAGTGCAAATTTAGCAAATACAGAACTAAACAACATACTTTACATGTGGTCCCAGCCAACAGCTGTATGGGAACAACATCACTGACACTGAAGGACTAGATACAGATTCAAATTGTTAAGTTACATAGGCTGTATGTGTTTCTGTGTGGGCATGTGTGTAAGACAGTTAATCCGTATTCCAGCCCCGTTCCCACGTCTGCAGTCGTTCAGGACTGTGGGAAGAAGGCAAAGAGGCAGAGACCTCATCAGATGGATGACCTGTGAATATGCGAGTGTGTGAGGATGTTTGTGTCTCAGGATTGTTAAAACACCCTCCTTAATGTTTATTATTGGACAAAGAGAAGGAGAGGCTGCTCAGTGACCTCCAGTTCACACACAGACACACACTCTAACTGATGTTTATTATTGGATTGGCAGCTCAACAATAGAGCAGGGCAGAGAGCAGCTTTCCAATCAATGTGTAACTTCCACCTTTTCCATTGCGAGCACAGAGCTATGACATTTTGTACATTAGCATGTCGCTGGTTGTGTGCAAATATGCACACGCATGGAACAAAAGAGACAGCTTATCTTAGTCATCAATAAGGCCTCATGTGTTGGATCTTTCCTTTTGGAGAACAATGCTCTGGCCTCGGTTTAATAGAAACACTTTGCTGTGCCCTGCCCTCCTTCTGTCTCCCTATCTTTATCTGTTTTCACGGTTGTCAGGTTTATGTTCTATGGCGTGGACATGAGGAAATAATTTCAAAAGGAGAACAGAGGAGAGTCAAGGGACATTGCTTGCATTGATTTTCAATGCTGATCAATAAACAAGCCTTTCCTTCTTAATGCTTATAGCAAATGCTCACGCCATCTCCACATCACCAATAATACATTGGTAATCAAATTCAATGTCATATTGGATAGACATCGTATTTTAAGGTTGGTTTGCGAAGAGCAAACGCCCACACACGCAGACAGACATACACAAAGACGAAGCATGGGGCAGTTCCCTTTTAAGTGCAGATTTATGAGCTTGTATTTTGGTCAGATCCCTTAGTCCTCTCGCTGCCACGGCAACAAGCTGTGGAAACACTGATTCACAGGGGCTCTAAGGGTGATCCAGCCTATCGCACAGACTACAACACACACGCAATTAAAACAAAATGCACACTCACCATAGTTTTTTTTTTGCATGGGCAGGAAAATGAACAATAAGTAGATGTACCAAGTGAATCACGGTGCCATAGACAGTGCAACCTGCAGGGAATTGTAGTTCAGATGAGCGAGTTGAAATATGAAGCAACCATTGTAAGTGATAATTAGGGGAAGATAGAAGTCAGGTTGGCATTATTGTCATAAATTTTACTTTCTATTACATATATAACCTTTACTGTACCCCAGGTCCTCCAGCACCTGTAACTGTCCACTCATCCAAGACACAAGCAGTGTTTAGAGTCACGAATGTTCCCTCACTGGCTTCCCACCCATTCATACCTAAAGTTGTGTTTGTTGGAACTCACAGGCAACCAAACACCAAGTCTCATTGGTTTTTGCTGATGTAATTGGTTTTATTATGGGCTTTATACACCTTTTGTTTGGTTTCTCAACCCATAGAAGCCAAACTAAATCATGAAATATACAAAACTAAGAAGTTACAAAGGTTTGCTCCAGAGCAAGCCTGACACACTGCATGTTTAAATTCAAGTGACAAAGCCCTCTAGTGGAAGAAAGAAATATGACTCATCTGCCACCATAAATACTGCTGAGGGACGAGCTGAGGGACGAGCTCAGGGTCAGCTTTATACGTCAAAAGATGCCTAAGCAGCTTCCTTCCCGTTTCCTGCCGACAGACAATATATATATTTCTGTGCATAAACCTAGACAAATGTTAACCATAGTGTTGTCAGATCAGAAAGTGTTTTTATTTTTGCAACAATGATTGTAATGGTGCTGGAAGACACTGTTAAATGATGCCTTGCGACCAATAGGGGCATCAGATCAGAAAACACTAAAGTCTTGTTCTGGAGGGCAATGTCTTCTCATTTAATTCTGAAAAACTTGTTAGTAATCCATGTTGTTGCTAAACGTGAACAGCCTCTTCACTTTATACTCCTACTTCTTTATTCATTTTCTTAATCTTCAAGTTGTTCATTTGTCTTAAAGTGTTTTTTTTTCTCTTCTTATCCTTTCTGTTGTCAATATATTATGCGTGCATTCTGTGCTGCATCCAATTTTCACATTTCGGTTAATGAAGTCTTGAGCAAAACCACAGCTCAAAGAACATCTCTTATTAAATGGGCAGTGGGATTCGCAGGAACTTACGTCTCATGGGAAAGCTGACTCCTCAACGTGACAGGTGCATCCCAGATGTGAAGACCTATAATGTTACTTGAAGGTCTGGAGGAATAAGAGTGCATGAAAAGCACAGAGAGCATTGTAAAAACCAAATGATGCAGAGTATGAGGGCTTCAGTAAGATAACGACAAAAAGAGGGAAGGGATTATGAGCATCATGCAGGGTGATGAAAGAGAGAGAATTGAAAGCGAAGGCAAAATAGAAAGGATGAAGCGCAGAGGTTAGCTAAGGAGCATGTGGGGAAATACTGATCCAGGTAGTCGAAGAAGTACATTCCATAGATTTGCTTTCAAAATGTTCATTGGCTTTTTTATTGCAATATGTGCAGTGGTTATGTGACCAGAGGAGGATACATTTTTATCTAGATTAAAGACATTAAATCAGGATGATTTGGGATTTGAAAAAAAAAAAGGCTCCTTTGTATCATGTACGTAAATGCTAATGTTTCTGGGACACAGAATGTACCCAAAAGTTTTATCTCCACTTCCCTGAAATACTAACAGATGAGTGTTTGCTGGGGAGCTGAACGTGGTGATCTTTGCCAACTTCTCAGACTTTGTGGCACCACCTGCTGTATGGAAACCAGACTCCATCCTTCTATAATAATCCACCTTTTAAGCCATCTACTCTACTAAGAGCAACATCCTGAAATTGAAGATGACAGGCATTTGGCCAAGGGATGCATTTGTGACTAACTTCTACAACATATGGTCTTGGTTGTGGACACGCGCACACACACACACAAACAGGAATGTCAGTGGTGATTATAGCATCAGGTTGAAAACAGCTTGTTCTCCTTTAGCATGATGTCATTTACATCAGCCTTCACTTCCCGCTCTTTTGCGGTCAACAACACACACACACACACACACACACTCTGGGAGTCACTGTCAGGTTTATCCGCTCCCTACAGTGGCCCAGCCTATCCCACAACCCCCTGGGGCAGTAATCTGTGATCCAGGAGAACTGTACTCTGGGTAATGCTGTTTTCATAACCGCTCCCTCTCCTCGGTCCACAAACATACAGAACCAAAGAACATATGTACCACATTACACACTCATTCACCCACTCATGCACACACTAGTGTAACTCAATACTGAAATGTAAAATGACTGTTTAGCTAAGTTAGTGCTGTCTAAGATTTTTCATGCTATTCCAGAAATGAGTGCTGTTCTGCAGGTACGCACACACAAACCTCTTCACACTCACACATACCAACATTAATACTGGGCAGTCTAAACTAGTCTAAGCAGAAAAATATTCCAAAATACCACACACACAGTGCGTATATAATAGGCCATTGCATTTTTTAGCAATTTGAGGAGTGTTTCTTCATCACCATTCTTCATAGTTTAAGTCAGTCCAACAGCAGTGTAAGCTGAGGCTGCTGATTATTTAAAGTGGGTGACTGCTCAGTGTTAGTCACTGTTGTTTCACTTCCACGGGAAGAAATAGGACCTCATCGTCAGCAGTAAACCCATTTTCTCATGGCATTCTCTTCAGAGGAGAGACAAAACACAAGTGGAAAGAAAGAAACATAACACACTGGCGAAGAGTTTCTCTTGGGGTGTCCTTGGGACTGTTTTCAGGGCAGTTTATGTTTATGCTGGAATCCACACCCACACATTCACACACAAACTGGAAATGAGGCTATTTCAGGACACAGAATTCATTTCATCTTTGGATCCAATAAATATAAAACACATCTCAAGCTCATTCCGTATCAACGCTACAGGGCAGTAGAAATTGCCTTCTCATAGCTGCCAACACAGTTTCACTATCAACCTTTTGTCAGTGTTTATTACTTTTACTAGTATTTCTCCAAATAAACACCAATGTGTGCACATTTTCATACACTGCCTGTTGTATGGATCAAAACATATTACGCTTAAGTCAGTGAACAATCTCTCTGACCACTTGACAAACTCCAATCCACCCCAGCACTACAGGAAACCTACACACACACATTGTTTGTTTCTTCTTATGTAACATGTCCAGTAAGCAGACGCCTCATGGGTCCAGCTATGTCCTGGAAATTGATAAGAGTGGGAGGAGAGCAGATGGACACCTGTTTATTTGTATGATAGCATCGCCTCAGCATTCCTCCACCACTCCCATGAACTTCCCATGAGGCCTTTATCTGCCTTAATTCATGAGTATGAGTAATAAGACAAATACAGACAGTCATCCTTCTGTGAAAGTAATTACTGTCAACATCATTGTATTTATTTGCAGCATTACCGATGTTATGTACATTGACGAGACATAAACTTCTTACATGTGTAAGAAGTGGCCGTAGACACAGAGTTTGGCTTCATGGGCATCGCCATCTTTGTTTTTTTTGGAGCCCGAAGTGATTTTTTAGAAGACTGCCTCTGATTGGTTAGTCAGAATCCTGCTTTATTTTCTATTTAACTCAAAATGGGACCATAATTTACTAAATTAAAACCATGCTGTAATTTTCGTACAGACCTCCATACAATCTTACTTCGTTTTGGAGCCAGTGGAGTCACCCCCGGCTGGATATTGGAAAGAATGCAGGTTTAAAGCACTTCCGCATTGGCTTCGCTTTTCAGACCCGGAAGCTACGTCCACTTCTTTTACACAGCCAGTGGTTATGTAATATTAGTAATGTCTTTTAAGGGACTGCACTTAGTTAAGATGCTGACTGTGGCATAGTTTTAAAGGAGGGGTAGATAAGTTGAAAAAAAAAAAAAGTTAAAATGAGAGAAAGAAAGAGTAGCTTTTAGACCCACACACGTACAGGACGCCGTGTTGCTAGGGGACGCCGTGGTTGTTTACGTCCCTCTGCGTACAGTGAGTGTTGCAGACCTCTCACCTGTCGGATGAAAGTCCTCCTCTGTCTCCTCTGCTCGTTCAGTCTCAGTCAACATTACTTCCAGTCCGCCGGGCCTCTCCGACCCGCTGCCCCCCTCAGACGTTTCAAACATTTTCAGCTGGTTGGCGCTCTTTAGTCACAACGTGATGGAAATTGTTAAAAAACAAACAAAAAAAAAAACACCTTAAATGCCTCAAACGTTCCTCAGTGAAGGTAAAGGCTCCTATGTAACAAATGTAGAAATCACCGGAAGCATGGAGCATGTTAGCCATACCCAGCATGCACCTGTTGGTCATCAATATTTAAAGGGTGTGTTTGATTTGGATTTGGCACTTAGCGTGCTCGCCGGGTGGTGCATCATAACAGAGGTTAATTTATTTGCTTTTTGCATTTGCTTTTACTCTGACATGAACAATACTTGAGATAAAACATACTTTTACTTTTGTTTTTCTTAAAAATAAATAAAATACATAAAACATGGGAGCAGCCTATAATGTAATTTGTTACTTCCACTATGCATCCATTCCTGGTTAAGACTGACATGTAAGGCCTGGCTCTTGGCAATAATAAATGGTACATTATTAATAGTGACATTATTTATTCAGTGTAATAAATAGACCCCAGTAGACCCTCCTGTAAGCTGTGTGTCTCTTTGTGGTTGTTTAGTTTTTCTTTGTAGTCCTTCTGCATGTTTATCCTGGCTACAATGTGTAAAAAATGAAAATGTACTATCTACTTTGTTTTAGTCATGTAATGTTTGAAAGGAATCAGGAATTCACAGCTGCAAGTCTGTCCGCATGAGGAGTGATGAAGAGAATCTTCAAAAAAAAAAAAACTTATTAATGAGGTGATTTTAAGATGTGATCATTTTGGGGTCTGAAATACTGATCAGTGCCTGTCTGTGGACAAAGTAAAGGGTACATAAAAGAAAAGAAAGTCCAAGTGAAGTACGAAAAGCAGTGTTTTTATTCCTCTGCTATGAGAAGCTATCCTCATCTGGTTTGAATAATGACCCACCCCAGCCCACCACCCATCAGCTCTTCCTTTACGGTTGTCTCCCCACCTCCTGCTGGAGTCAACCTCCAGATGTTGAAGGCAACCTTTCAACATTCCAACTACTGGTCTGCTAACAGCCCCTACAAATATACACACATACACTGTGGATCGCACACACACACACACACACACACACAAGGAAGTTCAAAGCTGTGCCAGAGGGGAGCAGGTGGCTAGAAACAACACACTGTGTTTGACCAGGAGGCCACAGCTACGGCCAGGAAAACAGACGCATTTTGTATTAATGTGTTGTACATGTTCACTTCTTGTGTGTTGCTTTAAACTCTTTTGTTAACTTCTTATGTAATATGTTAACTTACTTCATCTTTTTATATTTGCACTTAGCTCCGTTAATAATGGCCCAGATGTTCTCAGAATCTTAGGAAGAGAGCCACGTATTTGTTATTCAAGTTGTTCTACCGAAGAAGAGCAACACAAAGACAAACGGTCTAGTGTCCTGCAAAGTCATTCACTAATTCTTCCAGGGAGAGTCTTCTGTATTTTTCTAAGACAAGAGGGCCTTCCCAGAAGCACAAGTGTACAGAAGCTAAAATAGAAAGTACATGCTGTGAGCCCCGTTCTCCAATGAACGCATCTGTTAGCATAGCTATTTCTAAAGGGAGAACACTCCCCTGTCCTCCTGGTCTCAATCACAGTCTTGTACTAATGTGCACACACAAAAGGCTTCCACACAGACAGACATGCACAACGCTCTCACTTTTCCCAACCTACATATAGACTTAGTCCCAAAATGAAAATTGAGATGGTGTTTCTAGTCAACCATATTTGCTACTGACATAATTGGATCACAATAGCGCTACTTTGCCTTTGCTTTAAATGATAACATTTGCAAGTTAACATGCTCACGATAACAATGCTAATATACTGTAGTTTAGCAGGCACAATGTTTACAGTGTGCACCATCTTAGTTTAGCGTGATAGCATGCTAATATTTGATAATAAGCACATAAGTACAAAGTAGGATTTTGTTTTGCATAGATTTGGTCACAAACCAAAGAATTTGGCACATTTTGATCCAAATAAGGCGCTAGATGGGAAGTCAGAGAGTCACTAGTTTTACAACAATTCATCCTGAGGGGGAAATCAAATTACATGAAAATCTATTGAGAAGATGCAGAGACATTTCAATCAAAACCCAAATTCATGGCAATACTAGAGGAGAAGTTAGGGGAAAGGTGAGTTTCTGCACAACCTTTTACGGCAATCCATTTTATAGTTACGATATTTCAGTTTAAACCAAAGACGTGGACCAACCGACGGGCCAGTGTTGCCGTTACAAGAGCCTCACCACTCGGCGTAGCTATGAAATAGTATAAGAACTGAGGGAGACATGGGCACTTCTGCACCTCACAATCCATCAAAAGGCTGTCGGATTTGTTTTCAATATTCGTGCTTTTGCCCCCACTCTGCACACAAACACAACATCACACACGTATAGAACCCTTCCCTACTGCTCCTCTCGCAGTGGGATTTGGCACATGAAAGGAGGACAAAACACCTCCTTCTGTCCTCCATCAGCTCTCCAAATCCTGTCAGAGGCTGAGATGAAGTGCTCTTCATCTGGAAAATCTGGACTCAATAACTCCACTGATCTTAAAAAACACTCCGAGCACCCCTCTCTATACACACACACACACACACACACACATATTTAGGCTACATGCAGAGTTACTCAGGCAGACACACACTCAGACAGTTGCCTACAAACACACAACCGTCCGCCTTACAATCAGACCCACGCAGACATGAAAACATGCACATGCACACAAGACACTGGCAAACAAATCTGACCTGAATATGAAGCACAATATAGCACTTAGAGCACATGTATAACCCAACAAATCAAATGGGAAGTTGGGAACTCATCAGAGGCAGTACTGATAAAGATGTTCTCTTATTCCCCTTTACCTCTTTTCAATCAGGACTAGGTATGGATTCTCACAATTACAGGCTATATAAAGAACCTATATTTCTGTATGGTTTTGATGATGGTGTGGTGACGTTTGTTTTTCCTGTCTCTCTTACAGATGAAGGCATGGTGGTGTGTCTCATATGACCGTTCTCAGGAAAGTTGTGGCAGTTACATATGGGTTCATTATAATAAATGTAATATGATTATATTTTGTGTCATACCTGCCATGTATAATAGTAAATATCCAAATAGGCTAAATTAACATTACAGTGATCTTATAGAAATAAAGTACCATTAATAATGCATAATGCAGTTATGTGTGGGATTGTGGGATTTTTACACACACACACAGGCCAAGTTAATCCCATACAGTTTCAATAAAAGCACACGGTTCACACTAATGCTTTGATCTCTTCTCTCTGTCTACCTCATGCTGTTTCGAGACATAGCTCCTGCGGTTACATAATGGCCCTGCTCTGCACTTGACGCTGCCCCTGCGTTGATGTATGTAGCCTGCTTGTGTATTTGGAGTAATGTTTTCCCTGACTTAAGAGAAAAGCCCTCTACCCTGAAACTCTTATCGAATCGAAAAAAGGATTCCAGCAACTTCACGATCTAGATCAACAGGTTTGGAGTACTGTGGAATGACCAATAAAACCTCTGCCAATCCCCTCCACAATCTCTGCTTCGATCTCCACACTGAGCCTTGAATGAGTTCAGACGATTCCCAGTGAAAAACTTGCGCAGGAAAGAAGCACTGGAGGTTTTTCTATAACGGCCATGAAGAGGCTGGTGGAATATTGTGGATGATGGGTTTCCACCAAAACCTTTTTCTTTTTGTTCCAACACAAATTATTTGTTTAGGTTGGTAAGAGGCCGGGCTGAGAGAAAGGTGCCCCGTGATTATTCACACAGTGCTTTCCAAATGGAAAACCTGTGTCAGAGTGGACATCCCTCCAGCAAATCACATCTCCAGGTGCTAAAGTCTAATAATTGAAACATTTCATATCTCTGGTTGCCATCAGTGGGTGCTATCATGCACAGCTGCCAAATACTTACCTTTGCAGCCCATACACTGATCCATGTGCATTGGGTTCTTTCATGCCAAAGCATGTGCATGGCTTTCTAAACTACTTTCACTGCCACTATTGTTTTGACTTGTACTTGAGCTACCATACGCATGTGATTTAATTTTGAAACCACCTCATGAAAGCTGACTTTAGATTGACTGAATGAATAAAGAACAAACCTCAGATGATGCTTTACTGCCACCTACTGAGCCTTTAACGTATCTGCATCCTGTGATTACCGGAATAATTCCTGTTTCTTCTAGTATTTGACAACCAACAATGTCCACCGCATGACCTTGACTTCCATGCCTGTATGCTCCCCACATTGACAAAGACTGTACATAGAAATATTCACTCTAGGATAATAAAAACTCATGTTTATTTTTGGTTTAATTTCATAGACAAACGAAGCTTTACTATTTGTATATGGATGTTTGTATATGACATTTTTAGTTTCTTGTACAGATTCCACAAATGGAACTTCATTCATGTAGACTATTAATATGTTCATTGTAAATTCTCGTTAGCCTCCTCCGCATCCTCCTACTCTAAAACATGTAGCTAAGCTTAAAGTCAACACAAAGCAATGGATTCATAGGTTTGTTCAGTGAACATGCTCACAATTTGCTCTTTTCTTGACTGTATTTTGAGCAACTTACTGTTATTGTGTAGTTATTTTGACCAGCAGGTTAAAAAGAAAAAGAAACACTATATAGTAATGCGTTACAATGAGGCATTTACCACTTTGGACAAAATAAGTAAAAACACTGGACGAAATATCTTGTAGCCAGTAACATCTGAATTTATTTTGCCTACACAATAAAAACAAACTGTTGTGATGTTTAAGACAGCAGCCATACATTAGGATAGAGGAGAAATAAGCCCAAATATCTTTATGTTCAAGAAGAGACTCAAGGTCAGATTTCCCCTTAAAACTGTTTAGATTAGATATTGAAAGGGAGAAAGAGATCTGCGCCAAGCTCGGGAAATACCCTATGAATAGACCCTTGGAAAAAAAGAAATTAACAGTCTCCAAAACCAGTTAATCTATATAATCGACTTTGAAGGCAAATGAATAAAAATAAAAACTATTCCAATAATCTAACTTATTTTCCTCACTGTTTATCTTATTAAAGTAACACACCTCCCAACACTCTGTTTGGAGCCCTGAGAAAATCCACCCTCAGTCGTTCTGCAGTTCTGTCCCTCACAGTCTCTGATCTTAGATCAGCATGTGAAGCCAACGCAGACAGGACATCTCCCGAACAGTGTAAACATTTTCTCAAAGAGAATCAGAGGTAAGTCCTATATGTGAGAGACCCCTTTACGACAGCTAAAGGTGGATCTGTGTTAGTAATTAGAGCTACATATCAGAGGCCAGAGCAGCTTAGTAACTGGAGGGAACTGAGGCTGTGTCAATATTCTTGCATCTGACCTTGCTTATAGACACATGTAACAGTGAACAAGTATGGCTTAGGGAAGACTGTCGTCATCGGTTAGGGCAGCGGAGACAGAGGGAGAACAGCTTAGCATAGAAACCTCAAATCATAACTGTCAAATTGCACTACTGATCAGATATTAGAATTCAGACTCTTTTGGAAATATAGCAGTCCATCAAGGCCAGCAGTATACTAGGAACAAGACCTAGTTTTCACAGGCACACTGGCATGTTAGCAACCAAAATAAAGGCCAGAGCACAATGCCACAGTGTGTGATGCCTCACTGGTCAAACCAATTTAACTGTGGTACTGCTTTATTTACTACCCCAGAACAGCATTTCCTAATTTGCAAGTTACAGGTTACATTCTACACACACTTTCTTTTGGGTTCATTATTGCCAGAGAATAATAATATCAGGTCGAGGCACCGCAGGCTGAAGGATTTATGTGCTTCTGAAGACAAGCTGGGGCTTCAAAATGTCTTGCATGTGCCCCTAATTGTCATAGAATTGTCCTACCAACGACCTGCATGGTGCGAGGTCAGTGTTTCTACTATACTGCTGCCTTCAACATGTTCATTTGCAGGTCAAATGTTTTTTCCTCAAACAACAAACAAGAAAAAAGAATGCACGATATGAAATGCACCTTGTGTAAAGTGAGTACAGTCATTTGGCTTCCATCTTTGGTCCTTGCAGTCCAGAGTACTATTGTTGTGCTGTTTTGTACAATAAGTCAAAATCTAGATTACTAGGAGAAGCTGTCAGAGTTAGAAGCCCAAAAGACAACAACAAGAACAGAATGATAAGAAACAAAATTCATGTAGCACTATTTGTTCAGTGGATTACTCTGCTGTCTTGACAAAAGGTAAAAAATACATTAGGTGGATTAAAGTCAGACCAAAAATAACAGACTGGCTGCCTTTGTACAAAGGACAACATGAAAGCTGGACAGAATACCTTCCAATGTAAATATTACTGTCTGTGTGTTTCCATGCATTTAAGTAATCTAATCATTGTCAAGTTTTGGTAGTAATCCGACATCATAAATGTCATGTAAACACTTTCCTTACCCATTGTAAGGGATTGAAAGATTTCTGCAAGAGAAATCAGATTATTTTTTTAACCAACTACACACTTAAGAGTTTTTAAAAAGGTTTTACACAAGCAAAGGTAAATGATCAAAACCAGAAATAGGAAAGCTATTGCTATGACAACTGTGCAGAAGGTGGAAAGGTCATGTAACTCTGGGAGGTGCACCCTTGTAGCTGAAATCCAACACTAAAACAAGCAAGTCTAAATAAGCAGTTTCCACGGCTGAACAGCAAGTTATTTGTAAGTTTCTTAACATGTGCACTCTGGAAAAATTGGCTTCTTCACTAGAGTCTGCCCTCCTTTCTGCACCATCAGTCCAAATGCTCAGATCACAAAAAACGAGAGAGAAAAAAAAAAAGAAAGAAACTCAGGCTGCTCCGCTTCAAATATATTGCTAATACATCATTATAACTGTAAAACTATTACTAATAGTAAAACTATTACTAATAGTTTACAGTATAAACTGTAAAACTATTACTAATAGTTTTACAGTTTATATTCTATAGTAGGAGGTAGTGCAGATTCTACAGCAAGCAAGTTAATACAGTGCTTGTGAACTCTGATATCTGCACTTATCCAATGTCTCCTAATAGCAGTTTTTTGTGTGGATGTAAACAGAATAATAACCATTAGGTACAATTTCCAAAAAAATCTATGTGAGTGACTATCCATTTTAATATGTAAACTCTGCACAAAACCCTTAAAAATCCCATGAAACTGCAAACTGATGTACCACTGCCAAATTTGCCTTCTACCGCTACCTTGCCTCACCTGAAACACAAGATATAGCTCGTAACACCAATCTGTTCTGTTCTGTTCTTGGGCACCAACATATTCCATCACAGGACAAGAATAGCCCGCAGAAGAATTACCACCTAGCTTTGGCCATGTCTTATAAGACAGAAATGGTTTCTTGTTTCCACTATTGTACTCCAAGAAGACATCTTTATCTTTAGCATTGCAATGATGCCAGATTTGTTTCTGAACAAAGCGTAATTGTTGAAATTAAGCTTCAAGATAATATTGTTTTAGGACTATAATAGTAAAGGGATGCAGGGGTTTTGTTCATTCAAAATCATTTTCAATACATATGTCAGCTAATAAAGGCCTCAAGTGAAAGGAAAAAAAAGCTTCGTAGCACAGAAGAGAAAATGGCCCCACCCAACCACCCGTCTAGGCCTGTTCGGCTTCAGAACGGCTGAGACAGCAGAGTTCCCTGCTACTGAAGGCCCATCTTATTGAGGCCTGACTAGATGTAGTAGAAATCTTGCTGTAGGATCTGCAGTTGAAATATAGAGCTAATCAGAATTTTCAATCGACGCAAACTCAAAGCTGCTAACGCATGTATACAAGTCTGTTATGAGTGTGCCTGTGAATGCCTATGTCTTAATTGTCCAAGGCAGAAAGGCACAGTCCGGCCATCAATGAAGTTATGCTTTTAGATTCTCTGAACTATGTACAAAGTACAGCTGGAGTGTAAAGTCAAGTAGAAGATTTAATCATTTTAGGGGAGAATTTAAGTAATTTAAGTCAACTGTAAACAAACCTTAAAATACATGTTCACAGCCAACTCAAAAGCGCTACAGTTCATTCAAAAAAAAAAAAAAAAAAAAAAAAGGGCAATAGGAATGATTTAAAATGTAATGCAAAACAGAAAAAAGCATTTCAGCCATACTCTATAAAAAAAGCTATGAATTGCCAGAATATTCTTTGAGTATTCCTTGAATTATATACGTGCCCATTAAGCTGTGATGGTGAAAGGTGGATAACTTCATTGATTGAAGAGAATGCCATTCAGCCCTGAGCAGTTGAAGAACCTGACCCAATCCAGTCTGCAGATTTCAGTTGACCAGCGGGGGAAACCTGGTAGAGATGTGGGGTGAAGGCGAGTAGCTTTGTGGAAGCTTCAAAGCCATGATGGAAAATAGTGTGAGGTCTTCAGTGTTGCCCTGGATTTATTAAGAAGTCATGGCCTTGGTGCCAACGACGTTCTCTTCATTCAAAGCTTTCAATACAGAGACCTGAAAAGGGAAGAGAAAAATAAAAATATGAGAGTTGTCTCGCATCACTTTGGTTCTTCTGTAAAGCAATGGTCCCTTTACTCTGCCTGAACTTTAATAGCCAACTTGTTGAGCTGGGCTAACATGACTTGCAAACAGGTTTGTTTTAAAAAGGTGTTTTTTTTAAATCTAGAGAAGAATTTCTTGACTAGTTGTACTTAAAACAAACAAAAAGAAGCGCCGTCACAAGCCCCAGTAAAAGCAAGAAATATTGTCTAGAGAAGCTGTCTGCAGTGAAAAGTATGATGATATATAATGTAATACTTGCAGTAATGCCATTACATAAACTGAGCAGGTAATTAACAGCTTATTTATCTTCTAGTTTTACCTGAAAAAAACTAAAAAAAAAAGATAATGAAAATCAATGTAATAGTGCAGTTCACAGTAAGCACAAAACCATGAATTGTATTGTCAGGGGCAGCTCAGGGACACGGTCAACATAGCAAATTTCTGGATATTTACTGTTCAACTATGGAAATACAACATGTTAAAAGAACTGATAAATTGTTCATCAAATGGATAGTTCAAAAATGTAACACTTTACAGGTTAACAGAGGTAAGGAGATTTTACATTCACCCCTGGGGCAGAAGAAACTTACCATAAACTGCTCTCCATTATTGAACTTCTTCTCGATTTCTTTTCCCATGTCTCCCTCTGGAACTCTGAGGTCCTCTCTGGTTTCTCCATTGTCATCCATCAGGGACAAGAAACCATCTGAGATGTCAATTACCTAAATGTTGCATTAGGCAACAAATGAAAGCAGGAAAATAGTTAAATCACAGGCTTTACTGTATGTGATTGAGATGTGTTAGTTGTCCATTTAAAAGAGCAGAAACTTTGGTTCTAGTCAGTGCTGCTGTACACACCAGCTCCATTCAAGCTCATATTCAGCTCCATCACATACTTGTCAATACTACCAGAAGAACTTTTAAGTTTTAAATTTTAAGCTTACATTTTTTAAGCTGTACCAAAGCTATACATACAGTAGTTTTCCCTGGACAGGTATAGGTCATGTACAATATGTAAGGAACAAAAATTGTGATTAGAAATGATCCCTCTCAGCCACTGTGGAACATGATGAAGAATCTTTTGCCACATAAAAAATACAATATAGACAAAACAGCACAAATTCAATTGAACAAAACCCCTCAGAATTAAATCGAGTCTTGCCACTAATAAAACATTTTTGTGTGGTTACGAAGAACTGCTCTCCCAAAAGAGGCCTCTAATTAAGGAGGAGGAGATGTGGAAGCCAAAACCAGTTCAGCCAGTTTAAAACCTGTATATCCTTTTACAATCACTGAAGAAAACCCAGCACTGACTCATGACTTACCTGTTTGGCAATCTCAAAAGCAGTCATTTTCTCACATCATTAGTATTAGGTTATGGAAAATCCATTTAATAAAATTGATGTAGTTGTTGCGTAAGCAAATACCAAAAACACTCAGTGCTGGTTAGGGAAACCGTTATTAACTTCCTTAACAGACTTGTTTCGATAGACAAAATATCCAGTACAGATTCCCTTGGTGCTAGGTTACACCAAGAGATCCAGTAGGGTCATCTCACCTGGTAGTCTTTCCTTGTTACATTTGGGACATCCATGTTATGAGTAGAAGGGCAGATATCCTCCAATTTCTTCTGAGTAAAGAGATCAATTCCAACAAGGTGAACCTGTGAAAACAGCATAACTGATTAGAGCCGGCCTCTGACAGAGTACGCACTGTGGGTTACTTGTAAAACTGGGAAATGTCAGGCGAAATCACAACGATGGTTTGAGCTCTGCATTCCAAAGGATGCACATGGAGGTTTTACCTTGGCGTGCCCATGCTTGCCAGTCTTCGAAGTAGACATTTCAACAATCTTACAGGGACGTCCTTTCAGCATGACAAAGCCGTTCTTCCTCAATGCAGAGCATTGCATGGGGTATGTTGTGGAGGCCCCAGAGTCTCCAGTGTTGAAATCAACATCCGCCATGATGGTCTGTCACCCAATCAGATGAGCAAAAAAAAAAAACCCACAAGGACAAACATTAAATAGTTACTTGTAAGAACAGCATGATATTAAGAACCATTAGTGCAAATATAAAAGAGGAATAATCAATTTTTTGTTGTGTGGTAGCTGATCAGTAGGTTTGTAACACAACATTCATAAACACAGAGTTTAGACTACAAACAAGACCAGCTGAATCTTTCTGATCATAACAGCTGTCAGAAAGAGAAGTCAACGGTTGGTTGATTCAAAATCAATAACCTGAAATCAGGAGGGAGGGGACACTCGAGGTGTTTTGCTGCGCATTGCTCGACGGTAAAATGTATCTTTCTAAGCTGATGCTGATATACACATTTTAGCGATCCAGGCTCTATTTTGTTATAATGTTGACATCCATCCCCCACATTACTGCACGAACAATTATCGAAGGTGGTGCACCGATAACTAGCTGGCTAACTATCCGACGAGCTAACAGCTAACAATTCTTGCTAATATGTCGAAATACAACCCTCTCAAACTTTCTTTCACACGCTGTTCGGCGGAATAAGGTAATGGGATAAATATGTTAACGTTATCTACCTTAACTTTATTAGTTCCCTGCCTTCATAAAGTGACCTAAAAGTAATGACTGAAGTTAGCGTCATAGCGACTGGGGCTGCTTAGGGTAAAAAAAGCAACCATTAACTAGCTAAGTTACGTGGCAGCTGGGCCACATGAGCATCTTGTAGGGTAGCTTAAACAGTAAGCTAGCTTCAGGTTCCCACCTCGTGTGTCTTCTGTCAACGGTGGCTACGTAATCTTGCTAACACGACCCACACCCACTGACACTTGACACAGGCTCATGATACTATTGCTAACGCTAGCTAAAGTATGCTAACTTCTTCCAGTTGCTAACCAAACGTCGCCTCAGCTAGAAGTTACTGATTAGCCACCGAGAGGACAGCAGCCTCCCTGTATTACACGTTAGGTAAGGAGTCACAACACCGCAAAACAATAGGTTTGTTCACGTTAGCTCAGTTGGAAAAATGTTGCTGAATAGCTCCTGCGTTTTGCTTACCTTGTGTCTTGCTTACACCGAAGAGGGAGAGTCACTCCGCATGCGTAAAGCTTTTGTAGCGCAGGAGGGAAGGTAGGCGCGCGCATACACACGCGCGCGCGCGCGCACTCACACTCACACACGTACACACACACACACACACACACACACACACCTGAACATGATTATCCAGTGCAGCACCGAGAAAAAAGGGCTTTGTAAGCGTGTAGCCGGTGAGTTGTTAAGCTAATTGGTGATAGCAAAACAGATAGCAATGTGGACAAGTATAATCATGTAAGTTGCCTGTTGTAATTAAGTATAATTTTGAGGTACTAGTCTGTATGAATTCAGATTTTACATTAAAAAAAAACACATTATCATTTAATAATGCATAATTATATATGCAGGTACATTATAAACATGCTCTGTACATGTTAATACATCATGATAATTATGACAATAATCCAGTTATATAAATATGTCATAATGGTAATATGTAACCTGTATAACAAGAGTTTTTATACTTTTGATTCATTTTGATTTCATTTTCACTCACAAAGTCCAGTTTTCCCTTTTATATATACACATATATACCACCAGTACACACAGCAGCCGTGATAACTGCAGTAGAGAGACAGAAAATGTAATTGCAATAGAGAATCTTTATGATACTCTCTCACTATTTGTTATGAGTAATGTGTACAAGACAACAAAATATTGTAACTCTATTATTAGCCTCTTGTTTTTACAGTCAGAGATGAATAAATGTACTCCTGCACACCTTATGACTGCTTAGCTCCGAGCAAAAATGCAGCGTTCACGAGGAAATGGTACAGCCAACTTGTAATTAGTCTTGAATTTGTCCGGGGGCATGGCCGAGGGCTGTGTAACAGGCCCTGTGTCTGTGGGTAAACAGATCTGTCCTAAAGCTGAGTAAATTTCCTCTGGTATCAGTGAAACATTCTTCACCATCCGTGTGCTCTATGCTCTCCCTGATTGGTGTTTGTTTGAATCTTAAAATCTTATGGCTATAACTCATTAATATTTTCCCTCATTAATATGATTAAAATGACATCAACTGTGTCTCCCTTCTTGCAAACTGCAAAATCAATGACTATGCAGATATTTGTTGATTCAAAAGTTTAATTGGCAGAAACAAGATGTCTCCTACTTCACCTAAAAGTCCTCTGGCAGTGTATTACCATAACACGCTTTTGTAAGTTGGATGCCAGAAAGTGATGCTAATGCACACACATCATAAACTCTGGTTACCTTCAAGCAGAAGAATACAATAAAGAAAACAGCCAGACAATTCAAGACCGAGAATGGTGGTGTAATTTCATAGATAAGTAATATCCAGATGTAGTAAACAAATATCATTACAGTATAACAGGAAGTTCTGTTGTTTCATCTCCTAGCTCATTAGTTATGTAGTTCTAGTTTTTAAATAAATTTTTAGTGGCAAATCAGCAGTAACGGATTTTAGTTTTGGCCACTTCGGGATGGCACTCACTCAGTTTTTTTGGTCTCCACTCCAGAAAAATATCTGGCTCTCAGGCACCTAAATGCCCAACTATGCTCACTAGCTATTTGCTAACTTTGTCTGCCACTTGGTGCAGGGCACATAGCATACACTGGGCCTTTGGAGCCTCTTTACTGAAAACATCTGCCTCATGTGGCTGAAACCAAAACACTAAAGTCTAAAACCACCACGATAAAAGATGCGATAAAGCAAAGTTGTGTCAGAAGTGACCCCTTTCACCTACAAATGGTCATGTGATCCAATATTTATTATTGCTGCTATAACCATCAAGTCACAATACTGCAATGAAAGTCATATAAATGATTGAATGTAAACACCGCTCCATATAACTGAAAAACTGTATTGTTGTTTGTTTTTTATAGCGCTCATATTTACATTCTAAAAAACTGTCATATATTAAATGTTTAGTCCTCAATTCACCACTAATTAGTAAAATACTAGATGGATAAATGTACATAAACACTTGACATTTGAAATACTGACAGATGGTGACAACCTTTCACACGTACATATAAAGAGACTACACAAACACATAACTGTTACTTCAAGCATCTGTGGATGTTTTGAGCTGCTCCAGTTCAGTGGCTTCTTTGGGGCTCTGTGCCAACTTTTTGCGTCCCTTTTGGAAGACAGCAGCAATCTCCTCGAACGTTTTGCCCTTGGTCTCAGGGACCCGGAGATAAGTAAACACAGTGAAGCCGAGAAGCAGCACAGCAAAAAGGATGAAGACATAGCAATCCAGCCAAGCCTGTAAAGAAAAGAAAACACACACACACAAAAAGAGCAGAAGTGTCAGTGTGCCTGATTTTGCCTGATTCAGCCCACATGCATGTGTGTTGCATAAGTTTACAGCGTGTGTGTGTGTGCTTTCTGCCTACCTGTATGTAAGGAAAGGTCATGCCGATGATGAAGTTGCTGGTCCAGTTGCAGCAGCCAGAGAGAGCGATGGCCGCAGGCCGAGGTCCCTGGCTGAACAGTTCAGCAACTATGAACCACGGAATGGGACCAGGACCAATCTCAAAGAAACTCACAAAGAGGAAGATAGCTGACATGCTGACGTAGCTCATCCACGAATATTCACTCTGGAAGAAAGAGGACATCAGTCAAAAGAAACAGTTTCCTGTCCTGGCAGTTCCCTGATTACTTTACTTAGTTTGAAACACATCTCTGGGTCTCTTTCCTACATTGTCCTATTTGTTTCATCACCTTCAAGTGTGACAAAGATTAAATGTTTACATATTAACCACTTTTGCCTCCATACCTATTATATCGAATATAGTTTTCTGGGTCTCAAATGCATACCAATTTTGACTTTAAAGTCCACTTATGATCTGGAGTTCAAAATACAGCTGAGCTGCTAATGAAGACCATGAGATGCAGAAAGCTCCAGAAAAAACTGGCAAGTTGACCTTGAGTTAAGTTTTCTTTTTGCCAAACTGATGTTTCCAAGACTGATAATATCGAATATATCATGAATATGGTAAGAACAATACAACATTTGGGGCCCAACATTCTTGTGAGTTATTACAGGTGTGATGGACTAAAACTCTGTTTGGACAAACCTGGAATCTGAGGCCCACTGTCATGGCAACTGCACAACAGCACATCCCTGCCAGACCAGCCACAGTCAGAGTGCGCCTGCCAGCCTTGTCCACCAGCATAACCTAGAACATACAGTACACTGTCTATCTCTGTCTATTGTGTGTAATCTAACTAAGAGAATACAAGTGCATGTTCATTGTTTAATATCAATATGTGTGTACATGCATCTGTGAATTCTGCATCTGTATTTGATGTAGGTGTAGCCACTCACAGACACCAAGGTGAAGAATGCGTTAATGGCTCCGACTCCTATGGTGGCGTAGACTGGCTGACCAACACCAGCCCGATCGAAGATAGCCGTAGAGTAATAAAAGATCTTGAAGACAAAACAAGTGCAGATTTTCCATAGATTAAAAGTCAAGTATAAAGGAGTAGCTTATATGTGTGCTTTGCTTAGGGAGAGCGGCAAGTAAGTAAGGTGTTTTATAGTCGTACAACAGAGCAATACAAGTCTCATGTCCTGTACATTTTCGTGCACATAAATTAATCAAATCTCAGAAAAAGTATTATACATTTATTGTTTTTTGAGCCAGCTGCTGCTGATGTGCACATACAGTATGCTCTGACAGTGAAACCGTGATTATCCTGTCATCTTAACAGAAAAAGACAGAGTTGAAATGGATTTTGCCACTCACCGCATTGATGCCAGACAACTGCTGGGAGAGGTGCATCATGAGGGCAACAAGCAGCTGCTGTCTGTACACAGACGAGCGGATCTTGGAAAGAATACAGACCAGGAAAAGATTGTCACTGCAAGGGTAAAGCCCTACATGTTACACATGTATTTTATGTATGTTTTGGTTTCATGTCAGAGAGTGTATTTCCCATAACTCAATCATTTTTAAACTAAACATTTCTATCACTTGAGGCAGGCTCCGGAAAGCTGATCTAGCCTCAGTTGTCCTGTTTGTAGGGGCACTAGTTTGATATTTAAGTTCACTATTGCACTGGTACTCCTTTACCTTTACATCATTATTACATCACTTGTTTAACTATGATTTCACATTAACTATTACAGCGTCAAAACAGGGCGTCTGTGTCCACCCTGAAGAGGAATTTTATCAAGGTATGAAGGTCATTAACTTGTCATTTTACAACACAGGGCTTCATATTGAAATGCAAGTTGCAGTCCCTTCATGCTACACACACATAGAGCATCGATACAACATTTAGAATAGAAAAAAGAAAAAAAAGAAAAGAAAATAGGAATTAAAACAATACATACCGTCATTTATATACATAGAGACATATATACCCACAAAATAACTCTGTATTGCATTTTAATCTGGCTGTGGGGGAATGTAAACAGTAGCAACAAGATAGTGTTGTATTCATCTTCACATTACAAGTTCAATATCTAGAAAACATGCTGAGCTAATGGTGATTTCTCAGGACTTTTATAGTTAAAATGTAATGAGTGTGTTCTTGTGGCTCAGGGAGCTTATTAGCTGTTCTATTCTAAAACCCCAAAGTCTGTAATTGTTAAAATTCACAAGAGATCATTTTTAAGTAGCTGTACAATATATATCTCAAGTGACCCTCTTCCTGTATAGACACTTACCAAAGAAAGGATAGAGATCTTGGCCTCCTTGTCTGCCTCCTCTTTCTCTCTCCTCATCTCTTCCAGATCAGGAGTTGGATCATATGCTCCCTTTAGACGATGCAGACCTGCCACAAAGCACAGAACGAAAGGAGGCAAGAGTCTGAATGAATGATTTATTTGCATCAGAAGAAGTTTTTAGATCCTTTACCCAAGTAAAAGTAGCAGCACCACAATGTAATACCAGAATTGAAATATTTGAACATGTTTCTGAGTGATTGAGCATCTAATGTTTGAATAAGTGAGAAAACGGATGGCATAGAGAGTTGCTGTGTGTAATTCTTACTTTTTCGAGCCTCTTGCTCCTTGCCTAGTACAATGTAAAGGTACCGTGGGCTCTCAGGACATAGGAACAGCAGAAAGGATTGGAATACTGCTGGCGCTCCAGACAGGCCAAGCAACAGGGGCCACATATCATCATTACCAAGTACAAAGTCCAAGCCTATTACCTACATCCACACACACACACACACACACACACACACACACACACACACACACACACACAGTTTAGGTTATATGTCCAGTATGCCAACAAGCAAAGATGCTGCTGTGAATGTGTATGTGCATGTCAGTGCACCTCACCTGGCTGATTAGGATGCCAATGACGATAGCCAGCTGGTGTAATGTTCCCAGAGCCCCTCTGTAAGCCTTTGGTGCAATCTCTCCAACGTACATAGGCACAAGCCCAGATGTCAACCCTGACACACACATATCATGTGCTAACTAAGTTTAAACAACCATTTGCTGTTGGATATAAGACAATACAGTGTAGAAAGGACTATGTTTTTCCTCTTTTATCGAAGTGCAATTTAGGAGGCCTTCATTTCTTCTTAAATACAAAATATTTAGCTTTTAATATCATCATGAAGGGGAATTTTCCCAATGATGATGAGAACAACGTGCCTCTTCTGTAGTATATAATGTGTGTATGAGCATTAATTCGAGATTATAACACGTGTTTTACCGCACCACAGTAAAGGCCCATAACTGCACGGCCGAGAATGACCATGATGTGAGGTTTCCACATCTTGCAAAGACCCATCAGCAGTCCAGCGGTTACAGCCAGAACATTGACCATTAGCATTCCCTTTACCCTGTTAGACAGAAAGAGATGGCGGAGAAGGTGGCGGAGAGAGATACAGAGAAACGTCAGCAATGGATAAGTGCATGTGTACCATTGCATTCATATTGATCCTGGTTTAACTTCAACCCCCACCTTTCTCTATCATTCCCCCTTATTATTCTCCATAATCCATCATTTTTCCATCATCACCTTTTTCTGCCTAACCTTCACTCTTGCACTATTGTGGACTTATCCTTCCTTTCTCACCTCCCTCTCAGGTCGCCCACATATCCCACCAGGAAGGAGGATAACATGCCCCCGATGGAGAAGATAGCCACTGACAATGACCAGTACATGACGACGGCAGGGTGTTGTCCTGCGTCTGAGAACTCTCCTTCTTCTGAACTGTTTTCTGACAGGTCAGTGGCCCTCTCGTCCCACACTCCCAGGGACCGTCCATAATGCTTTTCAATGACCTACGACACAGATTATTATGGATCAAGAGGTACAATCGCAGCTGCACACACAGAATAGATCCATTCTGCTAAAATCATATTTCACAAACAGTCATAGCAATTATAACATTCATTATACAGCATTACATTCTACTGGAGAAAATGTAAACAGACAAAGCAGAAGAACAACAGAGATATCATTAATAATACCAATTTACTCCAATTCAGTTTTATCTAGGTCTGTGACAAGCAGTGGTAGTGTACTCATATCAAGTGTGCCACAGCAACTTGTTCATACATGAGTGGTCAGCAGTCTGAGATAAATCCAAATTTTGTGTTTCAAGTAAACATTGTCAACCTTACATAACCTTTATTTGGCTTAACCAAGCATCCAGTTGCCAAGTACACTGACATATGTGCACATGCACATACAACACCTCTTTACTCTATGACCCCTTGCTCTATATGAGCAACACAGCAGGACTCTGAATTTACCACCAAAAACATACAAGAAAAGTCAGACAAGTCTCAACATCTACATGTAATAATAAGAAATATAATATAATATATAATATTATAATATACTATAATAAAACACCTCTAGTACCTCTTTTAATAAATGGTGAGCCATTTGAGTTTTTGGAGAACATCCAGGAAACAGAAAAACATCAAGGCCATAAACATAACAGCAATGACAAGTTCATGACAATGGCATGTTTTGGCCTAACAAGATCACAACCTTTTAAAGGTAAACCAAAAGCAGGAATATCATCGCTGGGGGAGGGTAGAAGCGACTGCAATGGTGAGGTCAATGTGCTTCAAATGGAGGCAAATTGTAACTCAAACGTCTTGCTGAATTGGACCAATCCAGGCAAAACAAAACCTGAAGGGTCAATAAAGACATGGAGCAGAATTATGATGGATGAGTTGGTCAAGATCAACTTAACTTAGACCTGGACGCCCCCAATAATAGGGAATGATGGAGGGCGATGAAGATGATTAAGTAAGTTGGTTAGTAGCTGAAGAACAAACTTCCTGCTGGCGGCAAAGTGCTTTGATAACCAGCAAATCCTGCTTAAGAGATGCAAGACATTTCACTAGATACAGCATGGTATGGCCAGCCTGGGTCAGAGAAGAATTTCATATTTAGATCTGTTGTCAACAATGTCCACATGCTGTGAGCTGAGACTGTCAGCACAGAGGGAAGATCTCCTATTCCAAGCTCCTCCAAACAGTCCAAGACGTAATCCACAGTGGGACCAATGAAAGAAGAATTCAATACCAACCATCTTCTGTTTAGAAAGGAGGTAGTTTGCAGGGGCAGTAAAAGAGTACACTGCCATCTTAACAGAACTGGACTGGAAGATGTCCCCATCAGAGTGATCTATGGTGAGCATAGTGTTGTCTTTCAACAGGGAATTCAACTCTGACAACTCTTCCAGCAGCTTGCAGCAGAGAGATATTAGCACGGGTTACATTCTGACCTGTCTACCATTCTACATTAAAAGTGCTGCTCATTATACACCAGAGATTTCAAATAGCTTGTAGTATTTAAGATGAAACAATTCTCAGATTGGCTACACAAACATTTTTTTTATTCAGTCACTGAGAAAGGGTAAATCTCTGCCTTGGTCTCTCAGAGTATTATCAGAGTATTATATCCAGTGCTATAGAGAAGTGCATAAAGAGAGCTTACACTTGCTTTGTAGGGTGATTTTATTTGGACTAGCTGATTGCAGGCAAATATCAGTATACAGAGGCAATTATATAGCCTAGTAAGAGAGGGAAGGGCTGTGTTGTAGTACAGCCTACCTTCTGGGGTGCGTTGATGACACCAAGACTGTAGCCATACTGGAGGGACCCCAGAACTGCAGTGAACACAGCCACGGCCAATGTGCCTGTTAGCTGCTGCAGAGGTGAAAGATAATCACTCAGAGGGACACACACACACACACACACACACAATTTAACACGGCACATGCATACAAACCAGAGTGTGCAAATAGTCACTCAGCTGTTCTCTCATGGTACACTGTCACAAATATAGAAAAGTGCAAAAGCTGACAAAAAAAGACTATCTGCATAATCAGTGGTTTTATTACTGCTTTATGCACAATTTCTGAAAATCATATGAATGCTTACACACAGATGTTACAAAAGTTACATAATAATGCTGAAATGAGACATTTGCATATGTTAAAATGAGAACTTGAACTGAGATCTTGGCAGACGGAACACATCAGAATTTAATTCACGACAATCTCCTAAGTACAATGACGCACAGTCACAGAAAACACTGATGAGTAAGCAGTTGATTGTTTCATCAGATCTCAATGGTAAATGCAACCCTCAACATACCTAAAAGTTCTCCAATATGTTGATGCAATATATGCAATATAGTGACCAGCCACCTGTTTGTTCTTGGTTTTATGATTTTGAGTATAAAACCATTTTATGAAACACATAAAGACCGTACTTGTCAGAGCTATCTTACCTTCCCCGACTCCATGATGGGTCCAGAGTGTCAGCCAGGAGGTTGGTAATGATCAATGAAACCTGCATGCCTGATCACGCTGTGTCCACTCACTAATCTGCAAACACATGCGTGCACATGGATACACGCGCACACACACACACACACACACACACACACACATATTTAAATTTATATATACATTTTTGTATAAATATATATATACATAGTACTGACAGAACTCTTACACATAAATTAACAGAACCCTTATTTATCCTATATGCAAACACACACTATTGGAGAGAAGCTATACAATGATCAAACAGAGAAAAATCTGGTTCCATCTATTTAACCATATCATGCTGGCAGATTATGGACACTGATATATTGTACATTCATACAAAATTACTGCCAAACAGTGTATTTTGCTGCCCAAATTCAAAGTTGTGTTCTTTGGTAGTAATAATGGTATTTGGACACTATCTCCCCCTCACATACACACACAGGTGCGCTATCAATGATATACTTGAGGGGCAGGACAAAGTCTGAGGGTTGAAGCTGATACAAATGTGCATGCATGCAAAAAAACAGACTGTCTCACAGACCTATCCACAAAAAAAACTCCACACAACTCCAGCAGTGTAATGCTCTAGTTTCATTTATTTCTCTCTTACAGCATCTCTTTTACAAAACAAATAAATCCCAAAACAAGACATTATTAGTAATGCTCTTTCAAAATAAAGAAAACAAGAAATAAACAGAATAAAGAATACAGTGGTTTCGTCTTTGAAAGGAGAGTCCTCAGTGTAATGACCATCAGCATTTCCAATGGGAAGAGTGAATTCCATGATGGACAAACATAGTATAGTAATAATGCCCCAGCCACACTTGGCGCATTAGTCATTCACACAGATGCATGTGTGGCCCTCACACGCACACATACACACACAAACAAGCACACACAGGGAAGACATTGGTTTCTTCAGCTCGGCTCTTTATTGCTAAATTGTTAGCCTGCTCCCCACAACAGAGATCAGTCCCCCATAACAGGAACAGCTACTGCATGGATGTGTAAAAACACCTTGAAAATATATCAGAAAACTTTTAATAATTTAACAGGAAAAAATTGATTCAAATGATCATTACATCACTGGGCAATGAGCAATTATTTTTTTCGTGTGTCGCCTTACAACATACTGCCAAATCTACAGTAAAAGACTGATCTGCGTTACATCGCTGTCCAACATGGATGCATATGCATGAACTAGTCAACCATCAGTGTTATAAATTTAATACAGTATGTATTAACGATTGAGCTGTGCTAAATATGTAGAAAGAAATGGCGAGGTTTTCATCATACCATATTCTCTGTTACTCCTTTCAAAGAATAAATCAAATCTTAAAAGTGTTAACGTACATCTCTGTTAGAAGAGACAAATATCATCAGCAATGTGTTAAAGTTAGGTAATAACACAAAAGAAAACTGTGTAAAGTAACCGTATAGGCAATAGAATTATTAATCATAACATGAGCCTTTCCGCCTCCATTTTTGTTTTGCTTACATCATGCTAGGCACTGTACAAACAGTTAGGAGCCAAAATCAGAAGAACCAATCAGGGAGGAGCATGAAGGACACCACAGCGTTCAACAATGAGTGCTTTCACATGCACACAGTATTCTGGATCGCAGCACATATCCTGTTGAGGTTGTATTCAGGATAAGCTGCTTAAATGCATATTCACATTCCCGGCAGCAACAGGGCTGTATTTGTGAATAGCCAAAACGCTACTGTGTTTAAGGAAACAGAAACATACTCCAAAACATTAACCACTCATATTGCCTAGTCTTAAATGCTTGGTGTTCAAATACACCAACTCATAAACTTCATACTAAGAAGATAATATCATAAACCTGCATGTAAACACACTCAATGTTGCTGCAATTGCATTAAGGTAAAAGTTCACACACAGAGACTGTATTACTTGACTCTTTTTCTGGACATTGATTTCGATATCCCACTTTGATTCAAACTTGATTTGAATGGGACTCATTTTGACATGAAGTGAAACACACACGCTTACACACGCACACACACACCTATGAACACACTCACACACACATTAACATACACTCCTGATTTCAGAGACACAGATGTGCTGTACATTTCATCAAGCTTCATAGACAGACTGACTCAGTCACAGAAAAAGAAAAGAAGAGAATGAACAGAATGACGCTCTCATTGTTCATTTAATATTACAGTATATCTGATGCAGCACCTTCAGAGTTTAAGAGTGAAAAAAGAGAGATGAGTGTGATGATGACAGGAGGAGGAGAAGAGGAAAATATGAGAGGGGACGACAAGACCAGTGAGTTCATTTTAAAGGGACACAGACATCATCTTTGCATACTGTTACAACCTGCCTAAGACAGCAGACAGAGTGTGTCGCCGCATCTCTATCAGCGAAATGCGATCGAAAATTAGATTACAGTTCAGTTTACTCAGAGCCTGAAAAAATGTCAAGCGCAGGAAGTGGAGAAGGAGGGGAGTAACAAAGGAAAAAGAAAATCAATCAGGCTGTCTGCTTTTCCCCGCCGACATCCAGAATAGATTTGTCATCCCTCAGTTGCCTTCCCTATGCCATCATATTCACAAGTATGTATTTGAATTTATATTGAAATCTTATTCATCTATTTCTCCAGCCTCTGAGGTGTAGTTCTCTGAGAATGAGACCACACAGGACAGATAGGAAGTGAGGAAAATGGAGGACGACGGTGTCAAAGGATTGAAAAAGTGAAGACTAGATCTAGAGGGTTAAAAAGGGGGGACAAAATGAAGAAGAGGTGAGATAGGAGGAGGCAGGTGTAATGTGTATTTCTACAGTTGTTGAACACTTGAATGCACTGGTCCATTTGGAGAGTAAAAGGAAAAAAGTGCTACAGACAGAGACAGAGAACGTGGGAGGAAGAGAATATTTGGAAAGTCAGTGGCACCAGTTTGTCAGTCAGCTGAGATACGATGGCTTCTGCATTACCCGGCATAATCTATGGTGACAAGTATCTTCATTGAGAACAAGTCTTTGTTGTTTTTCTCTACGATAACTTTTTTTCTACACCGTTTTAGTCTCTCCAGTGTTAAAAGAGTTCACTTATGGCCTCAAGGTCAACCGGGTTCATTTGTGAGATGTGCCGTGGGCCAAGGTGGGTCGCAGGGCTGGCTGATGGGGGCATGAGGCAGAGTGGAAAGTGGGAGGAGCCATCACCAGTTCATCATAGAGTTTCTGTTGAGGGTCATGAAGAAAACTTGGCTGCTACCTCCCGAACGCACCGATGCAAAGAATACCTGGAGAGACAGAGAATTGTACCAGCTTTTTCAGGTTTCATTTCTATTTTTATAACTATAGATGACCAATAATTGTTGTTAACTTCGTCGTTTTTCTGACTAATAATATTATTTACAGTCAAATAATTCTATCATGTTCATGCAATTCATGTGTCAGCTTTTACAAACTATGGAAAAGCCATTTTGGAACCAACTCGTCATGCATTTAAAGCATTTTATTTATGTGTGTTTCTGTGCACATTTGATTAGGTATGACAATCTGCAAAACTTTAAAATGTGTTACCTGATATAGCATTAAAAGTTTGTTTTTTGATTCTATGGGCCTCTATGCCATCTATGCAAATAATACCAAACTTCATGCTCACAATCAGTGCTTTAACAGCTCGTCTATATGCATGTATTTTTTTCTATATTATGTGCACAGACTCAGTGCTGCAATCAACACCACTCTACTGAAGACGGAGGACAAATCAAGACCACAGCAAGTCAAATATTTTTGTAAATAATATGTGAATGTACTCATCGTCATTTCCAAGCAACAGATAAGTACAAGTGAGAATGAAAGAGCATGCATTCCAATGGTGTTTTCTACCTTGTCGTTCCGCTCACAAAGGAATTTGAGTCTCTGGGCTCTCTTGTGCATGAAGACTCCATCCAGATGACCTGTTTCCACAGACCGGATCTCTATGGCTTTCTCACCCCAGCCCATAATCTGATTAGAATGGATATAGGCTGGAAAAGAGAAAACACAAGAGTGACAATAGAATCTAGATTGATTGTCCTAAATAGCGGTAGCCTTTAAAGTGTAATACATCTGATTGCCACATGAGGACAGTAGTGGCGTTTTCTAATGAAGCAGTGCTTCTACAAGCAGTACACTTTTCCAACACTTTTGTTGGACTCCAGGCTCTTGGTTACCCCCTCTCTCTTTTTCTCTCTTTGTCTTACACCTTTTACCTTTGCTATTGATCATCTACATCAATTTTCCATTTTTCTCAAACCTCTTTTTTCTTGTTCCTGCTCAGCAGGTCCGTAGGCCTTCCTGTGAAGGGTGATCTTATGAACTGATTTTTGAATGCAGTTAAACCTTAAGTGAACCCTCATAAGATCAATTCTCAGAGAATTCACACCACTTTTGATCTGCATTGCAACACACACATGCGCCAAAGTGGGCACCGGCATACATCACTGTAGTTATTTGAACCTCTTAACTTCAAGTTTGGTGTTTTTTTAATTTACATATTTGAACTGGCTATTTTTTGTGATGTTTTAATGACTTTGGTGTTGATCTAAAAATCTATTTAAATCAACACGTGCACAAACACACACATGGGTGGAACATACCAACAGAGGTAGGCATCTCTCCCCACTGTAGCACCACGTCCTTGGTGATACGACCGTAGGTGTTGACGTAGACGCCCTCGTCCTCGTAACACAGCAGCATCTCCATTCCATCGGTCTTAGGGAGCACCACGATGGCATGGGGCGTCACCTGGCTCTGGATCTATTACAGATACACACACGCACAAATATTTCAGAGGCTTTAATTAAATCCGTCAAATGTAATCATAATCTACATTAGATTAAAATATTACAGAGGTTTCATCGTGGTCTTTTAATGCAACAGAATTTGGCTGGCTCTTTGGCATTTTTTTGGACCGGCCTGCATTCTGTAATCCTCTAAAGAACAAGTTTGTGGACCCTGACAAGGCTGTCAAATATCAGACTTTGGTTCAGACTTTGGCTTGTTGTCCGAGAAGCCTTGTTCTGTTTAATAACTGAGTTGTCAAACTATAGCATTTTTCTCTGACCTTAATTAACAGAAATGACATCAGAAGAGTTTGGGAACAGCGACACACACAGACCTAGCTTCAATCTGTGCGCTTTACCAAAAGTGTAACCTAGAGACTAACCCCATTATTTTGGCCTGCAGGCTCTCCTGAGGTTTGACTCAAGACTACACTTGACAAGCACAACAAAGGATCATGTCAGTAAAACAAGTGAGTGACACAGCAATGAAAAAAACTCATCTTAACCCTTGAGAAACTGCATTTACACAGGAGCTCTGCTGAATGGCATGCACTTCTTGCCACACTTGTGCTTACTTTGACTACTTTATGGAAGCAATGCACACATTGTGTAAGATATGAAAACAGCAGCACTGTAACCTTACGAAACCACTGCATCGGGCCGTGGTGTTGTTGATTGATGAGGCCAAGTGCAGTTTTTGGAATATATGATGTGTGCGTGATTAATACATGACAGCAAAGCATTACATGAAATTGCAATTCAAATGAAAGTAATACCAATTATTGTAATAAACATGTGGAATTAGGCTTTAATTCTGCAGCTTTGTGTTCTGGATCCAGCATGACCAATCATCTTGCTGGTATGTGTCCCGAGGGTAAGATGAATTTATTCATGCAAACCTATTTCTAGCTAAATTATCCATTAATCTCTACTCTAATGACGTGACTGCACATAGACACGTAGTACTTCTGTGTTTCCACTATGGAGTTTTACTAAAGATCTATCGATCTAGTCTAAAGGGTGGATGGCAGGATGTCACCTTCATCTGTTTGGCACACTGGAAGAGAAGTTGGCAGGGAAGGAGAGAGAGAGGAAGCACGGATTAAAGGCAAAAATTAGAAAAGGCAATCACCTCAAGCGGTTAGGAATATTCTTTAATTATAAGTCTTATAGTGCATGAACTCAATTGCTCTGTGTCATCAACACAGGCTACCTCAAGGTGTCCTTACATCTGAATTCAGTGGTTTATATTTACTGAAATATTGCAACTAAATAAAGAATTTGACTGAACTGTGTTTCAACTTGATTTGAGTAAAAAGCATGTGATTAGTGAAGCCACCACGAAACAAACTAATCTGCATGTAAGTACCAAAACTGATTCACATTCAAGCACGCAAATGGACAACTACTGATGGTGTACCAAGCTTCCATGCATGATAGAGTGACCAGAATTTATAAATGACTGCATTCTGCCTTGGGGAAAAGAAGTATGCTAAAAGAATATGCTAACCTCTTGACAATTGTGCTCTTTGGATGACCTTTGTTGCAAGGGGAAATTTGGCAGTATTTACAACTTCTTGATGGTCTGTAATATGAGCACTTCAGAAATTTGAGCTACAATGTGTGTACTTAACATGGATAGTCCAAGCTCAATGCACCATACTTAGCAAACTAAAGAAAGTAATGATAGAAGAGGTAAAATACCCATCAATCTTTTACTTGCACGACAGGAAATCAATCACAGAGGAAATTTGTCAGGGTAAAGTGATTGTATTCTTAAAAGCTAATTCTCATGAGAAAGTGCACCAGTCACTTCTGACCTTGGCAAAGGAGAACAGGAACAACAAGGACAGAAAAAAACCAAACGGTTTTCCCTCCCCGTTGCGTGCATGTGCATCACGTGTGTGTGTTGTTCTTCATTCAAATTAACTGGAATTGAATCAGCCTTACTCAGAAAGCCTGGTACACACCCATATACAAGTCCAGGCCTGCACTTACATGTGAAGGGATGTAGATGTCGTAAGGGTTGCCCGAGTCCACATCAATGACATGGAAGCCCACGCTGGAGCCGTAGATGACCTTTAACCTCTGACCTTCCTCCACAGTAAGGTCAACCAGCTGGGGACGGTGCTGCAACTCAGTGAACGACTGACAGAGAGGGAGAGAGAAACAGACAGAAAATTAATGAAGAAGGAAGAGAAGGGGGGGAAAGCAAAGATTTTCAGGGATAGAGGACGATGATGGAGTAAAGGAACTAGTGAGGAGCAATAAACAATGAAATCATTGATTCTGTGAAAGATGCTGGGTCTGTGGTCATACAATATATGTACAGTATGCACATTGTGCTCCCCTACCTTAAAGGCCATGAACTTGTGGTAGGGTTTGGGAGCCCAGGCATAAATTTCCACAGAGTTCTTCAGAGCAATCACCAGGAACTTAATCCTCTCATATTTTACTGGATACATGACAAAGACACACACATGTTGAGCACAGACTGAGTTAAAAGTGGCTTGATTCAAACATGTACAGTCTAAAATTTTTTACTTTAACAACCTGACCCATATAGTGTATATTACATTTGATGAATCAAAAGTTGATAGATAGATAGATACATAGCCAAAAATGCAGTGACATGGTCAAACACACATACACACATACACATCCTTACCAACTTTATAATGCACACAGCCCTCCAGCTCCCCAACTGTAATCCAACCCTGCTTCTTCTCTACTTCCGGGTCGTTGTGTAATATTCTGTTCCTCAGCCAGGACAGGTAGTAGACACGCAACTTGTTCTTTTTCCCTGAGAGGGGCGGACAAAGGGAGAAAGAATTGAGATCAACTTAAATGGAATGAGGCAAAAAAATTTCCCCAAACACTTTATCTACTTGGTTGTAAACGGCACACAATGGATTATTTGGCTATTGTGATTGACCTTGATGACCTTGATTTGTACTGTACTTTGAAGAAGGTAGAAGAAGTATCTCTTGTGGGTGTGGGATGTGTACATAAGCATGTACTTGTGTATGTGCATACAATGTGAGTGTGTCTGTGTTAGACCTACCAGATATGGTGACTAGCACATTGAGCCCCTCCAGCACATCCATCTGTAGGAAGCGCCGTCTGGTGATCAGATTGTAGACTTTTCCCTGTCCACTTCGGTCTAGCAGCATTAGACCATTCTCTGTCCCCACCAGCAGATTCACACCTAAACACACACACACACACACACACACACACACACACACACACACACACACACACACACACACACACACACACACACACACACACACACACACACACACACACACACACACACACACACACACACACACATCCACACAAGTGTCAGAGACAAAGAAAGATACCCAAAAAACACAGATGGAGATATTTAGGAGAGAGGATGTTTCCTCTTACCCCAGAGTGCGGCACACAGGATCTCAGAGTTGAAGCGTTTCTTGTATTTACGGATTTCTGGTGTGTCACTGTGGGGTCTGATGTTGGTAGGGTTGACATTGACCACAGAGATCTTCCGGGCTTCATTTAGTCTAGCCTGCTCCTGCCTCAGCAGCTCATTAGCAAACATGGCTGGGATACCACAGAGGAAGAGAAAGGTAAAGAAAAGAGAAAGAAATATGTCATTTTTTTGTTTTGTGTAGAAATTATTGGCCCAAACCTAAACAACAAAGTCACCTGTCTCACTAAACAAACTGTCTGACAATAAGAGAAAGTTAAAAAGGGTTGAACATGTAAAATGGGTGACCAGAGCTTAACTGTGCTTTGCTTACCTGCTGCTGAGTTCTCATTGTCGTCTTCACTTGGGGAGGTTTGATAGACACGTGGATCAACGAATGGGGTGAAGGACGCTTTGGAGCCGCCCACACCAAACTGTAAAACAGAATACAGGGAGGAATTGTTCAGCAGCAGCCTACAGAGACACACTACCAAAGTTGCCTTTGTGTGTGTGTATGTGTGTCTCTGTGTGTGTGTGTGTGTGTCTGACCTCAGCCATGTCGCTCAGTTCCTGCAGGGCCGAGGTGGGTGTGGCTGAGGGAGAGTTGCTCTGTTGCACAAGGTCAGGGAGGTTACCATGGTTACTGTGATTCCCAAACCCATTACTCTCAGTGTGACCACCTCTCCTCCTCTCCTCTGCCTGAGAGACAGAAAAAAAAAAGAGAGAGAAAAGAGTTGAGAAACAAAGGAAGGAGGAGATGTGAGGTTGAGAGGGGAGTTTACATGGAAGTGAGGACAGTAGAAGAAGATAAAGTGGCGATAAAGAAGCAAAATGAACTCAGTTTGTAGAATGTGAAGGAGAAACAGCATTTTCTCTGCTCCGTGCGTGTACGTGTGCACATTCATCACCTCTCTCATCACTAGAGTGCCGTCCTTGGAGCTGTTATAGGCATCTCCCAAAGAGTCCTCTGTCAGCCCTCCATACGACTCACCGCTGCTCTGCACTGCTGGCCTGCAACACACACACACAAAAACACACACAGACCCAATTATTTACAAAGCAGTTCTGCCAAAACTATACTGACAAGCTACTGGCATAGTGCATATTCCAAAGAAATGCATATCTCAACACAAATGAACACTGACAAGTCCAGCTTGAAAAAACACAGAGAGCAGGGAAAACAAAAACAGATTAGACAACTTACATGATGCGGGGGATGTCGCTAACAGCAACAGTCCCATCATGCCCCACTGTCTCGCCGTCGTCATCGCTGCTATCTGATTCGTCACTGGAGGACGAGTAGTCAGTCACCTTTATTAGAATGCAAGCGGGAGAGGCAAAATGAAGAGAACTGGTAAGAAACCCTCTTTAGAGAAAATTATTAGAGTTTTATTTCACACAGCAATTCATGTTCATTCACTCACTTCGACTCATTTCTTGTTAATGACTTATGTAGTCTTTACAGTGAAATTATTGAAATTAAAGGCACCCTGTCGAGTTTTAAACCAGCAGTAGTCGTAGTAGACAATAGTCAATAATAAGTGTTTGTTTTATGTTTTGTTTTTTAACCTGAAATGAAGACCTGTCGCCTTTCCCTTTTTGATGAGGACCGCAATGAAAATAGGCTTTTAGCTTTATTATCTTTTTTATTTATTTATTTATTTCATCATCACTATTACAAATGTCACTGTACCTTGACTGGAGGTCTGCTGCCCTCCTCTACCCTCAATTCTCTGAGCTCCTTAGCCAATGCACTTAGGTCCTACAGAGAGAAAGAGAATAGGAAACGAGAAGGAACCAAAGTCAATTACTTCATCGGTTCAGTATCATCAGTCTCAGAACCTGAGGACTGAGAGGCCAAATCACATACAAGGATGAGGGGAGCAGAGAGGGGCAAAGAGTGAGACGAACCATCAGCATCATGAACTGATTTGTTGCCACACAAACATCCGGGCCTGTAAACATAGGTGTCCGGGAACAAGAGTGCTTATCTGAAACCACTTTTTCTGTAGCGACACCCGAATTTTCATTTTATGACATAAGAAGTGATCACAGATCAGCACTTTTGATCACTCACAAGCAACATATTAACTTAGATGAGTCATAAGAAAAGAGGAAGAAAGATAATCAGGCTTGATGTACTACTGCAGCGCAGCGTCAATCTGCATCCCTTCTACCAAACAACCCCATGCCAACTGGCCCGAGGTTCCTCCCTTCCTCTCCCTCCCCATTCAACCCGGCCGAAGGATCAGACCAAATCATGCAGACGGGGGGGAGGACCGTCATACACGGTGGGCTTACCAGCTCCTCCTGACCAGTAACCGTGACAACAGAGAAATAGGAAAAGAGGTTCAGAGAGTGTTCAGGTGCTTGGCAGTTCAGGTTACACACACCCACACACACACACACACGCAACACATGCATGCATACACGCACATCCGCACAAGCACGCGTCCACATACACTCTGTCAGGTATGTGTGTAGAAGCACACGTGCACTGCCAATGCCTTTTCATACCGATATTTTAAAAGTTAAAAGAAACAAGTGTAATTTTCTTATGAAAACCGATTTACGCCACCATGCCAGGGGAAAAAGAGGGGCTCTGAAGATTGAGGCAAAGGAAAACCGGATTAAAAGAAATGGGACTCGGGTGTTACTAACCTCATCTATGGCTTTCTTATAGCTCTGAAGAATGAAAGGACAAAGAGAGGGAGGCAGAGAAAGAAATACAGAACCAGATGAATAGCAGAAAAAAAGGAGAAGAGGCCTGTAGAAGATTCCCAGAGAGGAGATTGCTGTGATAGAAAGTGAATGTGTGAGTGTGTGTTGTGTAACTCACTGCAGGTCTGCTAGGCCTGGCTGATTCACGGCCCTCCTCCTGTTTGACCTTTGCCTCCTGATTGGCTCCTGGAGGGGATCCTTCCTGCTTAGTTTGACCTATCAGAGTGAGGTAATAATTACACATTTGACCAACAAACACAATTAGGCATCATCAGAAAAAAGAAAATTCTTAAAAGAAATGACAGGCGTCCCATTGAAAATTAAATTCAAAATTTGTATCATCCTGTCATTACATTGTGGGTGAAAGTATGTTGCCAAATATTTTTTCAAATATTTTGGAACAATTTCATATTTTGTTACGATATCTAGATAATATCTGTTTTATTGTTTACATTTCTGCCATATTTACTGTCAACCCCATAGAAAAATGGTAATAACCAACAAACATGAAGGAAAACTGATCCTACCATACTTCAACCTCTCTCTCTGCCATGTGTTTGTCAAGGGGAGAGCCATGCATATCTTAGATATCCCTCTGGCCTGTTGTTTGACACATCCCTTTACGCTTCTCTCTATCTCCCTCTCTCATTTCCTCTCTTCTATCTCTCTCCGGAGGCTGAGAGTAACAGGGCACATCAGACAGGTTGATCAGAGCAGAACTGTGACTGACAATGTCCCGCTGATAGCCTCTGAAACTCTGTGAAGCCCTGTGAGTGTATGTGGATGGCTGTGTGTTTCTTTAGCTGCATTTGCATGCATGCAAGAGCAAGAACATGCACTGGTTTTTAATTGTTTGCATGTAAGAGTGTCTGTGTCTGTGTGCCAGTGAGTGTGTGTGTGTGTGTGTGTATGCATTTTTTATTTCAGTGAGTACATGAGTTTCTCTACCTCTCCTCTCAGCTGAGCCTCCCTGAGATGAAGGGGAGGAGGAAGATGACGAATTGGAGGAAGTTCTTTGCAGCATGGCATCCAGAGAGAGCTCCGACCGCCGCAGGTCTGGGTTACTGAAAAAGGAGGAAAACATTTGACATACTTATATAAAGCAGATATATGCACTGTAGAGGTGTCATGTTTTTAAATATTTTGGACAATTTTGATGGAATATATGTGTGATTATATGTATGATGGAATATGTGCAATCAATAGCTTCTACTAAATAATCTAATTTAACATCTAGATCAGTCTATACAGCACCACTTTTTGTAATGGCATTAAATTATATTTTAAGACATACAACAAAAATGCAAGGGATAGTTTAGGGGTGGACACTGTGCTCATATTTGTTTTACCTGGCCCGTATGAGCTGAGAACCTGTTCGGGGGCCCAGACCCACTCCTCCATTAGGGGAGTTCTTCCTGACCAAGGCTGGCGAGATGGAAGTGGTCCTCTGGGGGACCTGAACACACACGGCACAGCAAAGGGTTCAAAGCTTGTATCCAGAATATTTTTTTATAATCATATCATTAATAAACTTTTAAAAATTAAATTGATAAACAAAACAAAAAACAAAGTCTGATCCATTAAACTGTGGCAGGTGGTGCTCTAAATGCCCGGTTATTGAGTAATGTTGATCGGCTTGTAGTGTTACGCCTGTCACAATTAACAATGACAAAAAAAGTCTAATTAAAATAAAGCCACTGCTCCGCAAGGCATGCTTTTTGTGCCATGTTTGTATTTTCTTGTACCAAAGTTAACGGTTTAAGTCCACCAACTCTTTTCAAGATTTGCAAAAGCTGATTAAAAAGTGGGCAATTTTCTGAGTTCACTAGAGTTACTTCACGCATTGTATGCAAGGTTACACATCAACCACCAAAGAAACGAGAAAGACTAAGCCTAATCCAATCAGATTTGAAATGCGATTGGAATGATGATGGTGTGTGTTTACCTTGATGCTTTTGATGCAAAGAGTTTATAAGAGTTATAAGTAAAAAAAACTAATTAAAAACACAAAATTCGCTACAACATAAAAACATAATAGAAAAACCATAATGTTTCAACTAATAAAAAGAATAAATCAAAACAATAAAAAAAACAAAAACATTTTTAAATATTTCTTCTCCTAGAAAACCATCATTAGTGAGTGTCAGTCTTCCTTTCTGACTGTAATTCTCTGACCTTTGGTGGGATGTCCTCTTCTCTCAGCCAGGCGGCCCTGTCCCGATCCCTGTCTCTGTCCCGCTCCCGATCCCGTTCCTCCCTGCCTGTGACGCGCAGTGGAGGTCCGGGGGTGTCAGAAGTGGGGTCTGAGTTCTGGCGGGGCATCTCGGGCCTGGGGGAGCCCGTGCTGACACCCTCACCCAGAGCTGAGCCCGTCTGGTCCTGCAGAGACTGAGAACCGGACATTGAGCTGGAGTGGGTCTTCACTGGAACCAGGTGAGCCATCTGAAGCAGGGACAGAGAGAAGGATAGAAGGAGGCATGAGGGGAATGAGTCGGGTTGATGGTAGGACGATAACGGTGCACAGATAGAAGAGAAGAAAAAAGGAGGAAAGAGAAGGGAGGCGGTAGGAAGGATGTATTGAAAAGTAGGAAGGGATGGAAAGA
The DNA here is from genome assembly GCF_042242105.1 of Pempheris klunzingeri. Classification (NCBI taxonomy): domain Eukaryota; kingdom Metazoa; phylum Chordata; class Actinopteri; order Acropomatiformes; family Pempheridae; genus Pempheris; species Pempheris klunzingeri. The sequence goes on along the minus strand of NC_092024.1, from coordinate 17,924,427 downwards.
ATGGAGGCATAAACATTTGAAGTTTCAAACATAGAGGGGGGGAAAGAAGGAAAAAATAGGGTAGAAATTTATGGATGACAGTTGAACACAGTGGGAAAACAAAAGGTGAGGAGAAGAGGAGGAGATAACAGAATAAAATTCATGAAAAGGTGACAATGAAGAATTATAGGGGAAGACAATGGCAGAGAATGGATTGAGATGAAGAAAATTAGAGATAGAAAGGGGGAACATAGTAAGGAAGAAAATGGAGAAATGAAAGAGAGAGAAAGAGAGAGAGAGAGAGAGATTGACATGGAGTCATGGACTTTTGAAGGAGTTCATGGTACAAGGAACGAAGAGGTTTGTGTTTTTACGTTTGGATATTCTCGTCTGTGGGAAACACACCACACATTCACATGCTTCGTTTTGCACACTGGTACACGCACACACCTGTGGTTCACACACACACACACCTGTGGTTCAATGGAGCGGTGGATGGGTGGGGTGCGGGCGGGCTGCATGCCCCCGCTGCTGAAGGACTCGGAGCGGGGAGGGAGGGAGGGGTCGGAGATGCGGTTGGACACTTTGTGCTGGAGCGCTGGGGAGCTCTGTCTGTTCAGCTTAGAGCGCTCCTCCACCTGGGATAGGTCACATACCACTGTCACTCACAACCCAGCATGTAGGACAACCAATCACCACACTTGACCCCCTGTGGGCATCCATGCACCCCTACAAGCCACTAGACAATCTTATCACTCAGCCATGTGGGACAATGCTGTGCGTTTTCTCACATCAAATGTTGTGCTTTCCTTTATTTGTACATCTGTGTTTATGTTTATGACTCCTGCTGCTCTGAGAGTTTCAGTTTGACTTGTTCTACTTGCTTTATTGGCCTTCCTCTGGCAAATTACATAGCGGAACAAAATCCAGACTTCCACAGAAACCCTTAAAGGAATGGATGATAAGGTGGGGCACAAAACACACATGACGTATTTGTAGATATGTTTCCCTGTTTGTCCCATACAAGTCTATGCGTGTCTAAATGCCCCACATACGGCTGAGGAGTAAGAGTGTTTGATGGCTAAGGGGAAAGGTCAAGAATCATCCCTAATCTTCTTTAGCCGACACCACATTCAAAATCAGAATTATGGATTTGAAGACGTGCAAAGGTAGTGCGTGCGCACGTATGAAACTTTGAGCACATAAGAGTTCGAGTGACTTTTCCTACAGACTTGTGGGAGTGTGCGTGTGTGTCAATGTCAACAAGCACGGAATATCTGAGCGGGGAAGGCAGAAAGCTCCTCTTGCCAGTGTAATCAGATTATCAGATTATCTGACGTGCAGGGAGAGAGGGCTCTGAGGAATGCTCCCAGCTGCCCAAATCACACTTCTCCACTTTAAACAATCTACTCATCGGTTGGTGAGGTTGGGTTGAGTCATGGCTCAATCAGGGCATAGTGTCAATAGCCCCTCAGGTAAACATGCATGTGCAGTGAGAGCTATCCCCTTTGGAGGCTTTCTGTAATTCCACATGAGCTCATAATCTAGTGGGATTATTCAAGATTATGACCTGGATCTGAACAACTATGCAATACTGTGTCATTCCTCATATCTTAGCTTCATATTAGTTTCCTGCTATGAAGTCAACTACAATAAGACAACTATGACATATGTGGCGGCAGAAAACTTCCTAAAAACTTTATTAGTGATTCAGTACTGATGGAGGAATGATTTGTAGACACAATACCTAAGTACAATGGAAAAGACACATTTGATGCGTCATGAGAAACAATCTGTGGAAGCAGTATGTGATCAAGGTTAGGATGAGCATCAACTAACCTTTAAAAGAAAAAGAGATTACTATTATGAGGTTATTTTACAGGAGAAAAACCTTTTGGGTGGTATTGCTAAATTCTTCATTTTGCTTCATTTGTGTGCAGTGGGTTTATCTCCAGACTACCACCCAAAAAGTCTTTCTACTACTGCAGAGTTTCTAAGGGGTAAAACAGAGCATCAGAGGAAGTTAATTATGGCCAACTGCTGCATCTACACTGAGAAAGGACAGAAAAAGATGAGAGAGCAGATGGAGGACAGAGGGAATCCTCTGAGGATTCAGGTTTGTTAGAAGTATCCCACCACCACTTGGCCAGCACCCATCATCAAGCCGGGATTCAATTGTCTGCTTGACTGACCTAAAAGGAAGTTGGGATGGGTGGGTTTCCCTGATGACAGCGACACCAATATGGACAGGAGCGGCTGTGCCATGGTGCTTTGTGGGGCATTGGGTGATTAGGATGACAATGTGGCTGGCAGGGTGGGGGGTTGGGCCTGAGCTCTGGTGAACTAAGCTACCGACTAGGGGTGATATTAGAGACTGTCCCATAATATCGGCAAGAATCCTCTGAATCCCAGTCCCAGAATAAAATATTTTCAGTATAAAAAAATAGAACAAAACTGCAGCTATATGAAATTCAAAAATAGTTGTAAATTAAAAAGAAAATGAACACACTTTGTAGAAACTAATGTAGATACATTTACAGAAATTTAATTTACATTGTGTGCATGCGTGTGTGTGTGTGTATGCGCAGTATGTACGTATGCTCTTGTACTCCTATCTTTGGAGAGATGGGGACATTTTCTGAAAAGTGAGGACATACTTGAATATTTGGTTTTTAGGGGTTGTGCTTAGGATTAGATTCTAGTGAAGAGGCAGTCGATTTTCTGATTTGTATGTAATCAACAGTATGTCCTTTTAAATTGTGAGTTAATCATATGTCAAGTAGACAGATGGGGTACAATAATTAAGATAAGAGTTCAGCATGTAGTTGATGATGGTTAAGGTTAGGTTTTGCGACTAAGGAAGGCGTTACTTCCGTCATACAAATATAGAAGTACAAAAATGTGTGTGTGTGTGTGTGTTCCTGCATATTTGTGCTTTGGGCAAGGGTCTAGCCCTCTGCCCCTACAGATCTGATGCAGATCTGGGTCTGGGATCCAAAGGGAGAGCTATATGGGGAGCAGCGAGGGCTAGAGGCAGGTGAGATGAGGTAGGGACTGTAGCTGTGGCTGGGCAAGAGGAGGTGGCTGTGGATAAGTGTAGAAGATTCCTGGGCCATGTTGGACACAAAGTTTTCAGGAGAAAGTGGAGGGGACAAGGTACTGACAGAAGACATGCTTAAGAACTTTGGGCAGGACGAGGGTGAGTTTTGTGGCGAGGTGCGAGGAGAAAGGCCCAACCAAGGAGCTGGAATGTCTTGAGATCTGGATATCCTGTGCTCACATGAGTGACTCATTTGTCTGCCTTCAGCCAGCACCTGTTTGAGGGCGCCTGCTGGGGCAGAAGCACTAAGGTCACACATGGAGGAGCTACTGCTTATTCCATTCCCACACCTCATTCCTCTTATACCCCTACCAGAAGCAGGGAAAAGGCAGCGATTGCTGTCAGGGATTTGAATAAGATTGTCACTGTTGAAAGCAGGTGAGTAGGAGTTTCTTTGTCTATATATGGCCGAGTGGAGAGCACTGTCAGGGAAGGATTGAGAGAGGGGGTCAACTTGGCCATATGCTGTGATTTCCCAGTCTGAGGGCACAGTAAGGCTGTCGTGGCTGACAGCTGGCCTTATCCCTTTCTGCCACCCTCCCTGGTACTCCGGTTCTATATCTACATCTATTCTACAGGAAGGCGAGTGAGACTTGCCACGACGATGGTGACTAACCAGTTTGACTGCATGGTTGGAAACAGGGTTAGATGCAGACTGGGGTTTCTGGACCTGTCCAGGGGACTGAGGATGAGGTTGCAGGGCCTTAAGCTGTGGGTCCAGAGATATTAGCCCCTGGAGGGCTGCCTGACTGGGGACAGAGAGAGGCCTGTCTCTGGGCTTCTCTTTCTGATTACTGGATGGATGATAGGGGTTGGGTACTGGATTAGACTGGCTGACTGGCCCTTGACTAGAATGCTCTTTATGACTCTTACTAGATCCCTTACTGGGACCTTGGCCAGCAGCCTGGTCATGTTTCTGAATGGGCCCCGGGCTACGGCCCCTCTGACTGAGTTTCTGAGCCCTAAACTCTCTGACTTGCTGACTTATTTCCTGCTTCAGCCCTGGATCCAGGGGTTCTCCGGGGTCTAGAGAAATACGAATATGGGGGACATTGGTCGGGAGGAGCTGGGCACTGTGGGACGGGGTTCGTCTAGGGGCCTGAGCTCTGTGTTGGCCATGAGAGCCAGGGGGTGAAGCCGCTTGGTTGAATGACTGGTGATGTCGTAGGTGGGGGTGGGGCGGATTACCCTGAACATGCTGCTGCTTCGGGACCTAGGAGTCAGAGTCAGAGGAGGGTAAGCAACAAAACAAACACACACAAAGCAGACATCACGGTGTGATTATCAGAACAGCAGCATTAATTAATTATCAAGAATCAAGAATCTTCAGAATCAAAAAGTGAAGTCTCCCCACTTCCCCCGTCCTGCTTTCTTCAAAGGACTGCCCCATCTAGTAACTCCTGTTGAGTAAGATATTATCAACACAATAAGGCCACTGGGTGTGTACATTGTACACCAATACATAGATATATGTTGCACATTAGTTTCCTAAGAGCTGGTACATTTCCTCACATTTAGGTAAATAACTCATCACATATTGTGCATATAAGTACATGCATGTTTTTGTACGTCATGCATGTTGTGACTTACCTCTTTAGCCCAGGCAGGCTTGTCACTAGGATTGATGATATCTTTGTAGTGATAAAGCGGTTTCTTCTCTGCTTGCCTTCCCTCCTGCTGCTGCTGCTGCTGCTGCTGCTGCTGTTGCTGCTGCTGTTGTAGAGACACCAGGTAGGCTCTCTCCTGCTGGAGCTGCCTCTGTAGCCGCTCTGCCTGCCGCTGCTCTTCTACCTGCTTACGTTTGTACTCCTTGGGGGGGGGGGAGAGAGAGACAGGACTGTTTCTAATGTCATATGCAGAGTCGTGCATTCACAAATCATACAAAACAGACCTGATAAAAACAAATATTGACAACTGCAACCACAAATATGCAACATGAACACGCACTTTGCACAGTTACAATCACATTTGTGAGGCAGATGATGGATAAAGGAGACAATGAAATTACCAGATACAAGGCTTTGGCAAATCTTATGAAACAGGTGAAAGGAGGGTCGGTATTGAGAGGGAAAGAAGAATGGAGGCAGGAATGATGGCACAAGGGGAGGGAATGGGAGCACGCCATTTGTCTGAACACAACACATCCCTGGGTTGTGGTGAGTGAAGTCATTGCTGTGGCCTCTGGCATTTTCATGGGCTGGATCTCAAAAGTTTTCCTTTCAGGCTCTCTATGTGCCTCCTTCAACAAATTTGCCTTCGAATAGGATCCAGGGAGCAGTGGCCAAATATCAACAAGACATACTGTGAATTCCTTGCACTAATAAAGCACAGAGCTGTTACCCTAGACAAGACTTGGGCACTGATAGAAACCCTGTTGTGGAAAATAAAACTGTTTATTTTCTCTTGGATGTTCCCACTTTGTGTGGGCCAACATGATTGGGGGTGACAAAACGGTTTTTCTGCATCCTCTGGGGAATCATTTGAGATCCAGCAAACTTAATTGTACCGTACATGCAATTAGTGATCTGAATAAATTCAACACAAGCACTGGAGATACGCAATTCATTACTTTTCCTCTAATCTGTAGCTAAGAGGTTGAATGACTCAGACTGTGGATTCCCACAGAGTCAGTTCCTCTGTACAACTGCCACTCAGGTGCATGCAGTGGGGATAGGGGGCCACACAGCACAGATGGGGAGTAGTAATAGCACGTGGAGGGCTATGGTTACCAGAAGTAACGCCTGTTCCTGTAGTAGCTGCTGCTGGAGAATCTCTAACTGCCTCTGTTCCTCTTCCAGCTGTCTACGGATATACTCCTGAGCAGCATGTCGGCACAAGGAGATAGAAATAGACTGAGAGAAAAATCAGGAAATCTGAACATCCAAATACAGACGGAGACAGGAAAGACAGAGATAGAAAGAGAAATAGAGAACATGATCTCCTGAGCTGGCTGTGAATGAGGACAGAAGATGACAGTCAAAAGCCAGATGAAGCTAAGAGGACCGTGTTCTCGAACAATTGTAATGTGTTACAAAGGAAACATGACAAAGAGGCAGCAGAAAAAAAGAGGTACGAAATTATCTTTCCAAAGCACTCGAAAAGCGTAGGAGGAGAGCAACCAAGCGTTAAAGAAGGAACAGGACAGACAGAAAATACACACCAGAGCAGCTTAAGTTCAGTGAAAGGACTAGGGAAAAGAACTGTTAAAAGATAGCAGGAAAGATGTCCAGGGAAAGATGCAGAGCAAAATACAAAAATAGAGAGCAGAACCAAAAAAGTCGAAAATATTTAGCTAAGAGTATGCAATAAGTTAAGCTGAAAAGATTGATTACCTAATTAATAACAATAATTCAGCAACTCAGCAATGTTTTTGTATATTTTGACCATTAAATATCTGTCCACTAAAACTATCAGCATTCTCATACCCACTGGAGTTGATTATGGCAGAGCAGCCGTTATCATAATTCATAATACAGCCAGCTAATATTGACAAGGGCATGTTTTGATTATTCCCCTCTGCGAACCGCTGACACTAAAGACAATAACAACTCTTCTAAAATTATTTATCTCTTACTACACACAGGTTTTCTTGGAGGGGAGGCATCTCTCTTCTGCATTTTATTTTCTGAAAGATTTAAGATGTCGCAATAACATTTGATAAGCAGTTTAACTGACATGTGGATAAAAAGGATGGGCATAATCAGAAGGAGGTGGCAGTTTTTAAGTAGTCTACATGCAGGATCTAGGAGCTGAGTAGAAGATAATAACGTCACAAGAAAAGGGGAAGGGCAAAAAAACCCAATGTATACTCAGATTTAAAATGTCAGGGTTGTGTGTATCTGAAACTGAATTCCTAAAAAAAAAATAGTAGGAAAATACATCATAGAGGTAATTTAAGGAGACAAGTAAAATCAGAGTGACTCAGAAAGACAGGGGAAGATGTTGCCAGAAAACAACAAAAGGGCAAATTAGGGATTTTGGACTTGACTTGTCATCATGTTACAGATTTCTGTGGTACTATGCTGTCTGCTTACATACAGTATGCATGTTTTAAATTACTATCATAGTAAGTGTATGAACCTGTTCTCTCTCTGCATGCCTCCTCTCCTCCTCTCTGCGGAGCTGCTCCATTTCCTCGTAGCGCCTCCTCTGCTCCCTCTCATGCTGCTTCCTCAGCTCACGCTCTCGCTGCTGTTGCTATCGGGAGAACAGAGGCACGAGAAGATTCAGGATCATTATACACACACATGTTTTCACACAAATTAAGAAATCGTGTCTCAACAGAGACTCTCACACAAATGCTTAAACTTTGATATGTGAACTTATTTGATCCTTTTTCTTTCTGTGCGATTTTTTTTTTTTTCTTTTTACTAAATTTCAGACCTTCCACAATGGGTCTTGGCTTAGATTCTTCTACTAATAATGGAAGAATTGTAGCACATTCACACACAATACAAACATATGCATTCACGCTTGCACAAACATATGTGTATTTGATCTCACACACAGAGTCACAGACACACACTTGGCCCTGAGTGGAGAGGTCATGTTAGTTGAGTTGAGTCATGGCGCTTAGCCGTGCGTTCGGAGACAAACCCTGTTGGGAACCCAGAGAGAGCGCACAGATTATGGGCTAAGGATTTCTTTCTGTAAGCCTGCTCTCTGGAACTAAGAGTGTCCCTCACTGGGGAAAGGCTGTGTGTTCGTGTGTGTGTGTCTGTCTCTGTACTGCTCTCCCTCTCTCCTACAGCCACAATCAAATAGTGAATGAAAGATTTTGTGTGTTTGAACTGTCAGAAGGGGACTAGTTATGTTTGCAAACAGGACTTAAAGTCAAAGCCTGGAGAGCGAACAGAGGGCTTCCATTGGCTTTCAGTGTGTGAATACAGAGAGAGCAGTTAAATAAGATTACAATGCTGATACATTTCTGTGACTAATAATTTAACTGATATTACCCAGTATAATCTTCAGAGGTAAAGAGGTAGATTCAGGCTGACCATGTTTAAAATGTATATACTCATGTATGTTTTTATATGTAAGCTGCTGTAGCTAAATGTATTCGCCAAGGTCAAAGGTCATGGTTACAGCCTCCTCTCTGACCCCTTCCTGTTTACCTCCTCCAGCCGCCTCCTCTGCTCCTTCTGTTCCTCTATGCGTTTCTGTCTCTCGGCCAACAGTAAGCGCTTGTGCTCCTCATTCTGCTGCTGCTCCAGCTGCTGCCGCCGCTGTGCTTCTGAACGCTCCTTATTGGCCAGCTGCAGGCGCAGGAAGTCCCGCCTCAGGGTCGACTCTCCAGGGATGTTGATTATGGAGCTGAGGATGGAGCGGTATGAACCAGAACGATTCTGAGCAAATGAAAAGATGTTAAATATTGTTTGGCAAAAAGTTGTTCTGTGGCACTGACCTTGGTTCGCCCATGTCTCTTTCTTCATCCTCCTCTTCACTGCCACTGTACTCATACTCTGTCTCATCTGTTGGAGAAAGAGGAGAGAGAGAGAGAAACATTTTAAAAGAAGAAAAGCAATACAAAAGAATAAAGGTAATAACCAGCAGAGAGCAAACCCATTCCACTTCACATTTTTCATTTTTCACTTGAGTTACCTTTGTTCATTACTACACTGCCACAGTTTTGGTATTCCCAGACTTCTTGAAGGCACTTTCTTTAAGCTTCTTTGAATAAGAGTATAAATTGTAATTTTACTGTGTGTAGCGAGGTGGAGAACATTAGTTCGGAGCTCTTTCAGTCACACAGGGCTTAAATCGAAATGGCTGTACAAGTGGCCCAGCTCTTCCTGAGACACATCCACATGGACCTGTCCTCTGAATGTGACAAAGTGACAGCTGGAGAAAGCCACAGTCTCTACAATGACAAGACATTTCTATACATCATCACGATGTCTGCCCTGCAGTATGTTGTTTCTTGAAGCGGCTAATGTGGTTCTTTCTGCTGCAGTTCTGTGAGCGAGTGTCAGTCGATCACTCTGACGGAGAGTGTGTTTGTGTGTGTTGGTGGAGTATAATGGAAGTCTGTCACTTTTATTTCCTGCCTTACTGAAAACCATAAATGTGACAGCACTCGTGTGTGTGAATTTGCGTGTATGCACATCTGAAAGAGCATTACATCTCAATATTTTTTTGCTTTGCATATACTGTATGTGAGACAAAGTAGTTCAGCCACACACTGAATGTCAAGGTTGGGCATGTTGCACATTCAAGTTATAAGCTTTAAAGGGAACTTTGCCACTTTTCATGCGGATGTCCAATCAATGGTGTAATAAAAAAATAAAAGTAATAATACCTCAGTGTGTACTACATTGAGTGAGATAGCTGAGTAACCCTGCTCACAGAGCAGGTTCAACAAAAACTGCCCACGCTGAAATTCACTGCAGGGAAATTTGCTGATTAGTTGAGTTGACAAAGCCTGTAGTTCTTCCAGGTCATTAGTCCATCAATCCTAATCAGTCATCAATTCTTCCCTGACTCAAGTGACAGCACTGGTAACCAGGAAGTAGAACAGATTTTCTAGCAGGAAAGCTCATTTTCTCTCACTCACACCTGTGCCACGTGAAATTTATTTATGGTTAGGGTCATGCTAATGGAATGATTTCCTTTACTAATATCTTTATAAAACACTGTGGGTTTGTTTGGCTGCACTGTAAACAAATATACCAATTGCTCTTCTGTTAAACAACTGTTTGCTGTAATAATAAACCGCCCTTGCTATACCACTAACACTGCTACCTATCATACGTAACTAGTTAATGAAACTGTTGCCCCACCTGCCGTGTGTGTGTAAATCTATGTACATATGTGTTTGAATCCATACGTGTACGTCTACAGCACATGTTCTTCCTTACCCCTCTCTCCTCTCTTCTTCTTGGTGCGGTCAATGTGATCCTTTAGCTGGATGCGGACCTGCCTCTCATTGGGCAGATCTCTGATGAACGGGTGCTTGAGGAGCTGCTCTGTGCTGGGTCTCTGGCCATGACTCTTCACCAGACAGCTCTCTATGAACGACTGGAATTTCTTCGACCTAAAACCACACAACACATACACAAAAAAGTGTCTGAACTGATTATCCTTCTTCTGTTGAGGTTGATCTGAATTCTTTGCGAATACACATGGCTAACACACTTTTCAAGATACACACTCACCACTTCTTTGACTTGAGTCTGGGCGCAGGGTTGCGCGGGATGAGGAAGAGGGCTCTCATTGGGTGCATATCACACAGTGCTGAAGTCAGACATCAAGTACCAAACATAAGTGAGTTAGGGTGAATATTTCTAGCTAATTGTGCTAAACTTTATCATTGATACCATTCCATCAGTGTTTCACACACAAAAAACATGCACACTTAGGTCTTGTCTTCTTGTATCCAAGTTGGTTGTCCATTTCACAAAAAGACAGTTGTGCATGGACTGCTATAACTTCAGGTAATTTAGGGTCTTAAATATTCAAACTTCACATTGTCAAACCTTGCCAGGTGGCAGATGTTTTGGATACATTTTTTTCACAGCTTTTAGCTTGTCATATGTGTGCCACGTTGCTGGTAGTGTTCACCAATTAACATGATTACTTTGCGTTTACTGAATCTACATCAATATATGTTCAATTTCTAAAACACACACTGAAATAGTCTCGTCGAGTTAGAGGTCTCTTTTCAAAATGCAGCACTAGACTACCGAAGACTGGAGCTAGAACTGAACAACCTTGACAAAACTAAACGATGTCATTATGATAATCTTCATAATGACTGTCTACAAGTACCTCTAAGAATACTGTAATGAATGGGAAGAGTTTCTTGGCCTTCATTAAAATAATAACTAAAAATTAGATGTATTGGCCAGGAATGAAAAATTATCTGACTCCTGATTATGGTGATCTAATGGAGCAGCAACAAGGAATGATGTGTGGGAGAGGTGAGGGCTATTGACTGGGTACATACGTGGTGCTCCTTCAGCCATCTCTATTGCTGTGATTCCCAGTGACCATAAATCACTCTGTAATGGCAGAGACACGGTGCATAAATACTCTGGATGATCAAATAAAGCGCAAGTGACAAAATTCCTGAGAGGACAAGAAGTTGTTGAAGCACCTTGAAATCGTAGGTGGCGTCAGGATTCTCGTCGCAGGCAATAACCTCTGGTGCCATCCAATATGGTGTCCCTATAAACGTGTTCCTCCTCCCTACTGTTCTGTCCAACTGGGCTGAAACACCGAAGTCCACTACAGAGCAAATACACAAACACACAGAAAACAAAATAACTCAGGATATAGTCTGCAGTTTATTTGAATCTTTGTTTTTCCACTGTGTGCTTGTTTGTGTGTGTGTATATATTTGTGTGCTAATGCACAAGCGCACCGGTGGGCTTCACCAAATTCTATTATGGACTCTAAACAGGAACGAATTACCCAACCTGCAATAGCTGGCGCGATTTACTAACACACACACACACACACACTTTATAATCCCCTCCCCACTGGGCTTTAGGGGGAGTGCGAGACAGAGAGTTCCTTCTTCAGCAATCTGCACCATGAACAGTGGCAGAGCTACAGAGAGATGAGTAGGCTGGGATTCAGCATAAAAGAAGAAAGAAAAGACACACACACACACACACACACACACACACACACACACACACACACACACACACACACACACGCTTCCATTACTTAAGGGGACATTACGTTAATTCACATTCATCTCCTGGAGACCTGCCTTGCCTAACCTTTAAACCTAACCTTTACCCTAATCGTAATGTAATCCTAACCTTAAACCAGGTCTTCATCCTCAAATGATATGATTTATGTTACGAGGACTTTTTGCCCTCAATACAAAGGCAAGTGCCCACACTGTGACTGTGTACACTGATTGATGTCCCCACAACTTGAGTAATAAATGGTACACACACACACACACACACACACACACACACACACACACACACACACACACACACACACAAACAGACCCTCACAGACATCTGAAACCTGCTGCCCTCTCAGTCCTAAAGCCGTTTTGTCAAGTGGGCTTAGATGACAGACTGACCTAGTTTGACCTCTGCGTTCTCAGTCAGCAGGACGTTCTGTCCCTTGATGTCTCTGTGGATGACCTTGTGCTGATGGAGATGAGTCAGACCCTGCAGACAGCGACAGAGACACACAGTGAAGCAATGCCACTGCAGCAATGTGCCAAGTCACGATTATTATTATCATAACATAAAGAGCTCATTTCTAAAAGGAAGTGCCCTTGACCGGGACTTGCACCTGACATTGACCTCTGACCTTTGCAAGAGCATCAGCCATAGAAGTACTATAAGAAGTCTTATTAGTAATTTTAGTTTAGTAGTCAGAGAAGTAGATGTAGTAGCAACAGTATTTGTGCATCAACTACACCAGCTGAAGTATTATTTCTAGCATAGCCTGTTTGTAAATGTTTTATTGTTGAAATTAAATCTACACATACATAGGAACTTTGGTGTATTATATCCAAGCAATACACAGTAATGTGTCAGATATTTGTGCTTTGAAAGTTTATTAATTATCATTTTAGTGAAGCCTCTTGCATTGACTGTAAAACAGCTGACATAAAACACAGGGGAATGTAAGACAGCTGGCAGACAGGGAGGTAACAATGCTAAAAGGGACAGAGGGAAGAAAGGAAAAAGACACAGAAATAGAAAAAATAGATTAAAAAAGAAAAACAAAGGGAAAGAAGAGAGACAATATGCAAAGGGGCAGAGGCAACAAAGATTAAGGGGAAGATGGAATCAGAGCAGGAGAAAAAGCAGAGAGCACAAAATAAGATGAGAGATGAGGGGTGAAAAATAAATAAAAGTGGATGAAAGGAAGCCATTGTTGCTTCAGTTCAGAGCAGCACTGCATATAACTGACAAGATGCAGTGATATATTGCTGCTCTCCCTTTGAGGCTATAACCCTCAGCACAAAAAAAGATAGTAGAGATATGATTTGGGAGAATGAATAAGATTTCCCAAGAAGATTCAGTTCATTGCTTCACGTCACTCCAAAAAAAAAACAGTTGTCATGGACCACAAACAACTGATGATTGCTATCATAGTCCAGGTCTATGTCAGTTATGTAATAGTGATGAACTGAGAATACTGTGTGAAGAAGCTATTAAACTTAAACAAAAACTGAAGGCAAAATTTACTGCCTCACCTGCATCAATCAATATTTGATTGATTCAGTCAATGTACTTGCACCACAATAGGGATGCAGTTAGGGACACTAAATAATTAAACAATAGAGAATGATGTTTATGGTGGAACAAAAACGTGTGCTAATGTATCTTTGTATTGTATGGCTGAACTTATAAGTCTTGATTATCTGAGCTGAGAATTCAGACTAGTAATGTCTTGTACCCTTGGTTTGTGAGTAGATGAACATTAACCAGTTCTTGGTTACAACGTGGAACTGAAAAATATTTGAGAATGTTCTTTTCCATAAATTGTGTCTACCTGGAAAAATGAACTATACACTTGTGAACAGCGATTATGAATCATCGCACCACTGTTTTTCCTCCCACAGCTCTCACAGTCTTATTCATGAATTCAGAAGGAAAACCTCACCACAGATAATTGTTTGCTCATGGAGGACAAGGCATATTACTTACACAGTAACTTGACTGTGACTTTCATAGAGGCTCGAGGTCTGACTTGGCGACATGGTGACTTACCCTGAGAATCTCTCTGCAGATGTAAGCGGTCCACTCCTCTTTCAGAGAGTTGCCCTTGGTGTTCTTGATCAAGTCTGTCACTGAGCCGGCTCCACAGAACTCCATGACCAGCTGCAAACACACAAGGTCAATTATTGACTGTTCTGCAAAAAGGAAGCAATCTGGTCTGGGATCTGCTCCAAACAAACCAGTGACTCCCATACAGCAACTCGAGATAACCAGGTTTCTCTTTGTGCTTAGTCATATTATCAAAGTACTAAAGTCTGAGCGATAAATCAGCAACTTTGATATTATGTGCTATATCAAGTTATTACAAATACATCGATTTGGAGAGAATGTTTCTATTTCAAGTTTAAGTTTTTAACTACTTTAAATAACTACTGTAAATAAATGTCCATTACATCTTTGAAAATACGGCCGAAATGAATGATTATTTTCAATAGCGATTAATTAGCTTAATTATTATTATTAATGCCATTAATTATTTAGTAACTGATTAAGTGTTTGGTCTGTAAAACATCGGAAACTGTGAAAACTGCTTTGTGAAAACCAGAGAAAACTTTTCAAGCGATCAAGGTAACATCATCAAGCTTCTTGTTTTAGGATAAAAAATTTAAAAAAAAGAAATGTCACTGTTATGTAAGACAAAGAAAAGCAGCCACTTCTCCCATTTAAGAAAAGGGAACTGTCAACTGTTTGGCTTTTCTGCTTGAGAAATCACAAAACACATTGTCAAATTAGTTGCCTATTATTTTCGTTCTTATCTTATATCTTATATCTTAACTGACATATATTTATCACAAAAAGTACTGACTGTTTGACATATATTTAATGGATTTGTATTATTCCCAAAATTCCAATATCTATTGATGATGTATTATTTTTTAAATACCGTATTGGAACATGTGTACTGAATAAAAAAGTACTTTCTTCACCATTATGCATTTTATAAAGAAAATACACATAATCACATTGTTGTAACAGCATCAGTAATACTGAAAGCACTGCACATTAACCAGACACAGCCAATGGTATGGACTCTCTTCACGCACTCAACAGAGACCACATAAATTTCTGCATAGACTGACTCAACGGGGTCATGATATCACATTAGTAAATCAGACCATCTCTTGACCCAAACACAATGTGTCCATTCTGTCCATCTCTCTCTTCTCTCCATCCTTAGCTGCCTCCTGCCCTCATCTCTCCTCTCCTCAATCATCCACCCCAGCATTACATCCGTGGAGATATGCGGGCAAAAGTTCAGCTGGTCAGTTCTGGCTCTGCTTCAAGCTCCCCTCATCATCACTCTGGATTATAGCGGGAGAAGAAGTTGGCGAGCAATAGCCAAAGCCTCTCATCAAGGCTATGCACGTGTCCTCATGCAAACACACAAGAAACATACTCATACATGCATAAACATAAGAAGGCACCTAACACACACATACACACAGGGAAAACAGGCAGCTGTTGAGTCAGAGGGAATTATGCAGGCAGTAGATCTGGCTGCTGTGTGTATATGCATATGTTTGCGTGTATGTGTCCTCTCATTGTTGTGTGATGAATGCTACACGATCAGAGAGGAGAGAGCTCCCTTAGATCGTGTTAACACATGATTTATTGCTGCAGCCAGCCAGCCACACACTCATTCATATCCTTTATATCTTTCACACACACATTAAGTATATATATATATATACATATTCCAGTGCACACAAACCTTCGGTCACTGTGTGCATGAACAAACTACACACTCATTCCTTTCACATAAATATAACAGTGAAAAATGGAAAAGTCACTTCTCTCTGCTCTGCTCTGTTTCTCTTAGAGACTGCAGCCATCTTCTCTTTGTGTTACGCTCCATTTCATACACACACACACACACACACACAGGGTTGCAAAACAGGCAAAGGCATGCACAAACACACACAAATGATGCCTTACCCATAGCTGGTCATCTATGCCAGGGGGGTTTTTCTTGACAAAGGCTCCATAGTAGGTGGCGATGTTCCGATGGTGACTGTACTTCTTCAGCATGTTAATTTCTGCTTTAATCTCCTCTTCCTCATCCTGACACACACACACAAGAAGAGCAAAATCAACAGGTATTAAACCACAACCTCCATTTGTGACCCCTCTGAAATCTTAATAGGATGGTGATAGAGCAAAGGGAGCGCAGTCGCTTCTGGATTTGCATTTTGAATCCATTTAAACTGTTGTTGCAAAGCACACAGCTGGGCTCCAAATATTCCACAATAACAGCATTACTTTTTAATTACTTTCGTTTTAGGGGGTCACTGCCACAAAGCCAAAAACAGTTGTTTGAAACAAGTTGTTATGGTGGCTGTAATTTCTTACTCATTATGCACAATGTCAGAAAATTATGCCTTGATTACTTCAATTTAGTGTTCATCAGCCATGAAAACAAAAACACTTGTTTTTCATAAGCTGATTTTGTTCAGTAGCAGCTCATTTAGTTAGCAATTTTGTGTTTGCCCTTCATTTAATCAGCAATCATTAATTAATACAGTCAATTATCTGTATTGTATTTAAGCTGATTTTTTTCATGCACATTAATTCACACAATCTCATTTGTTTGTTTATTCATTGTTAATACTTCTGTTGCTTTAACCACTTGTTCATTCATCCATTCATTCATCCTCATACATCTGCATGGGTTCATTTCCTTCTTCATTCATTAATGCTCCTATTCATTCATTCACCAGTTCCTTTGTTGCTTCATTTCTGCAGTCCTCCATTGTTTTGCTGGCAGCTGAGTGCTGACAGGGAGGCGTAGGGTGAGAGGATCTCTAAATATAACTGAGATTCCCTCCTGCTTTGCAGACACGCCTGAGACCACACTGCTGTCCTAATACCTCCAGCTAATATTACCATGGCAATAGGCCTGTCCTCATTTCCTCTCTGCCACATCACATGCACACGTGCGCACATACGCACACAAACACACACACACGCCTGCACTGACTCATCGCTCATAATTAGATGACATGGTCGACGGTGGTATAATCACTTGAGATGATTTGCTGCATGCGGGTGCGTGCGTGAGTGTGAGTGCGAGAGTGTATGCGCGTATATGTGTGTCTTACCCCGGTGACATCCATGACCTTGATGGCTGCCAGCTGCCCTGTCTTAACATGGCGACCCTGGTGAAAGGAGGAAAGGAGCGGAACAGTCAGAGACACAGGGAGACAATAAAAGCAGCGCAAAGAGGAAGGCACGGAAGGAGAAACGAGAGAGGAAATACGCCAATGTCAATGTAACAGTTCACAGTTTCCTCAGGTAATTGCAGCACATGCACAGTTATGCCAGACATCTGTCTCTATGACTCAAACACTGCATTAAAAAACCTGTAGTACACATGAATTCCCAGAGATGGCCCAATCAAATAACAATACTATAAAAATACTATATCCTGATTGGTGAATGAAAGTGTGTGACATTTTTCCAACTTTTTCCAAATTTAAAGTTAACATGCCCATTGTGTATTGAGGGTTCTGGTGGCTGCCAGAAGAAAGCAACAGAAAATACAGTGTCCTTAAGCCGATTTTAAATCAAGGACACGACAGGACTTGCATTAGACTGCTTGATACCCCACGATGTCACTGTGATTTGACTTGTAGCTGCAGCATCAGTCCAATCAGAGTAACACTAAAAATGGCAAATTGTGGTCAATAACACAGTTGGCAGTGTCCACAGACTTGACTGTGTTGTATAATATCCAGGCTAGGCGAATGCCTGGGGGAGCTTGGAGGCGAGGAACCGAGAGATTGGATGCTGAGGGGCGAATGGAAGACCCAAGTGGTTCGTTTGCAACAGAGCATCTGTGGCTGTGATCAGCTAATGAAGCTAACAGGGCAAGAGACGCTAAAACCACTGACGGCTATTACTTCCACCTGTCTGGACTCAACTGATTAGCATGTTACAGTCTGAGAAGAACAGCTTAGCTGCAGTGGTACAAACAAACAAATACATACACACATAGTCAAATACACTCGTGCACACATCCCAACACACACACACACACACACACACACTCAAAACAAGGGCAGGACTGTTTTCTGGTGGGATTGTTACAAACCAGATGGCATTAATGGTCAGGCTCGAAAGCACCTCCTGAGGGCTTAAATCGAAGTGCCTTTCTGATAATGAGAGCTCCAGCCAAAACAGAGGCAAGCAACGCGACAATAAGCCCAAACACACATTATGGCTAAAAGTTGATGGTTTTATTTCTTTGTGATTCATTTGCAGGAGCGGTTTTACAGTAACAGGACAGTCACTGCACTCCGGTAGCCACTGGTCATTAGTCATTCTCACTGCTTCACGTTCTATTTTTATGTCGTTTTAACGGATCAATTGTACTCTCAGGCTCACCAAAACTCACTTTCCTTGATGAATAGCTTATGCATTGGAGGTTGTTCAATATATACAGTTATTAACTGCAAAATAATGGAGGCAGCTCAATAGCTTACTTGTTCCTTTACACTCCGATTTACAAAGTAGCAGAACTGGTCAATGGTCAACATAATGATATGATTAATTCTCTATATTAGAGCCTACAACTCTTTAGGTCCCCTAGTGTTTAGACTGGAGGTCAAATGCCAAATTAAAGACTCATTTAATGAACTCCAGAAAAAAGCAACATTGCAGGTACATTCACAAACAACATGCTTCACTTGCACATTATGTAAATAAATAAATAAAGTCACAAAACCCCAATTTGTTCTAATTTGAGGAAGCAATGATGTTCTCAGGGCTGTGAGTAAGAACAAAACTCAAACAAAACATTTGGTGGGTTCCCACAAGATGACAGCCTAACCCTGACGTACTGTTAACATCAGCTGAGGTCCCAGAATGTGGGGGGGGTTAAAGCCATGAGTTGCATTTCTCATTAAACAGCTTGAATTTAAAAAAAAAAAAAGAAAAACTTTTAAACTCGCTGATTTATTGCTAAAAGAAAGTTAGGGTTTTAATATGATAATTCATTGTGTCACAATCCTGCACTGCACAATGCACACTAAGCACCACTGGATGGTTGAACACTGTGATCAGTCTCTCTTTTTCTTTCTTTGACACACACACACACACACACACACACACACACACACACACACACAGTCCAGATTCTGTGAGAGTAAAAGAGCTGGAAAGATTGAACAGGGATTTCTCATTAGGATCAGACTGCCCCAATTCCACAAGCACAAGGACTGGCTTTGTTAGAGACCAACAAAAGAATTACAGCCACTTACAAACCAGGAACTCACACATAAAAATACAGACACACACACGCAATACAAAAAGATCTCACTTTTTCCAGTACTCACAAGGACAGAGGAACTCATACAAACATCCACACATGACACACAGAGACATGAAGGGGGATGATTGAGGGAGCTAGAGAATGACTACGAGAGGAAAAGCTAGAGAATGTGTCAAAAAGATATTGAACACGGGCATCATCAGAGCTGGATAAAGATTCATTACTCTGAGCCACCTGACAACCTCCCCTCCTCCATCTCTCCTTCCCTCCAAGAGCAGTAATGTCATCCAGCCTTATTAAATGACCAAGTGTGAAAGGAGCAACAGAAATGAATTAGCACTGTTGGTTCATCTTCATCGCTTGCTCTTTATTTGATCTCTCCCTGTTCATTTATTTGCAAATTCAAATATGGCACGGGGATGGATCTTGATATATGAATGTCAACTAAAATAGTTTTTCCAAAGCATCAACACAATCCGGGATAAGAAATGATAAAGTGATTCATTTAATTGTCCCATCAAAAGTGATTTATCAAGCTAAAGTCCTACATATTTGCTGGTTTCAGCGTCTAAAATGTCAGGATTTGCTTTTTCCATGTCATTGCAAACTAAACTTTTTCAGTCCCTTGCCGATACCCGAGTCCCTGGACTCTGGGTATTGGCTGATAAAGAGTACCAATCCAATACAAGTGTTTAATTATTAAGACAGATGCCTTACTTTGTGGAAGAGACTGAGATAATTATTGTGTAAAGCAGCATCAGGCTTAACTTAAACACTGCTTTCCTAACTTACTCACCGGATACATTGTCGTTGCACCAACATGCTTGTAATGTTGCCAATGATGCATACGGCTCTTCTGAATGATTGTTTAGTTTCAGTCTCTTAAGCCCTGGAAACTTGTAAATTGCATTCCTGACTGCTATCTAATATTTTAGACAAAACAATCCAATGAGTGACAAAATACTTGACCAGATAGATAAAATAATTACACAGTAAGGTCACAAACAACTTGCTGTTTCTCCCCGCTTCCAGATTTTATTTTATGCTAAACTACTCTCATCACCTCCTGTCTTCAGACCCATACTTAACGCACATGAGAGTGGTAATGATCTTCTCATCGAACTCTGTGCAAGAAAATGCTCAAGTGTTCCCTTTAAAAATGAAAATAAAATGTTTGCTGCAGTCCTGTGAATGACAAACAATGGAAAAGGAAGACTTCACACGGTATCAAAATCATTTTGTCATCTTCCTTCTGCCTCTTTCTTGTAAACATAGTCCTCTCTCCCCGATACATCCCATTCATAACAAGGAGCTTTGAGTGACACAGGCCTGTTCATCCCTTCCTCCACTCGTTTGTTGACTGCTTTGCCTCTCTGACCTAGATCTGCATTTTCTCCCTCTCTCTCTCTCTCACTCTGCCTCTCTCTCTCTTATCCCTCTGATTCTCTCCCTCTCATTATCTAACCCTCTTAACTTCTCACAATCTCCTCTTTATATGGCTCTCATTATTTCTCTTCCTCCCCCTAGAAGTCTCGCTTACTTTTCCGTCCCTTGTATTTTCTGTCTCTTTTTCTTTCTCATGCCTCACAGCTCAGACCAGCAGCCTGTGAAAAGTGGGTCCTACATGAACATGATTGAGCTGAACGCTAACGCCAACGAAACAGCACTCGGCTTTGAGCTTGACAAGCAAATGTGACACAAACTGAGGACTCCCTGCAACCCTTTCAGTTTGCCTCTGCTAATGCATCTCGCGCCTTCTGCCAACCACAATGCACTGACATGGACCTGAGAGTCTCTGCAAAGCAAAACAACCACACGCGCTGTATACGAACACAAAGGCTTTCATCTGATACTTTCAAACTGTCATTATGGTGAGAATGCCGTGCATTTGAACTTCAATCATTACAGTGACATTTCTCAAATTAGGTCTAGGAAATGATCTTCACATACGTCCAATCCACTATTTTTCCCTTTTTAATTCTTTAGAGATATTCTGAGCAAATATGATAGCAAAACATCTGTCAGTCACACACACACACACAGCCACGAGGAGCTGTGATGCTGCCGGGCCAGGTGTGTGTGAGCGATAACAGACCAAATTGACTATGTTTGTTCCGCGTGGATAGCCATGCTGTGATGGAGACAGCAAACTGATACCAAACTGATCTCCAATCAGCCTTCAGGCAGCTGCATCACGAAGGAGTCATTACTCGACGTGATCCCTGCAGGTCACTGTTACTTAAACCACTGTATGGGTTGGGAATGTAAAATGGACTGTAGGTCTTTTTCGGATGGTTCCACCGAACAAAATGGGAATATGCTTTGACAAACCAGGTTTAAGAATATCTGCTGTAAAATTGTCATCTTAAAAGAACACTGACGTGTGCAATGGTTGCCGTTTAATTTTCTTACACAATTAACTAAAAGGTAAAAGTCTATAGACTCCTCTCCCTCCATTACTTTAGCTTCTAATTGTGTGCGATGTTTTCAGCGATTACATTTTAATGAATACGAGGCAAAACTGTTTTGTTTACTTTGTGATAATTGGTCCAAAAGCGGAGTGATGATTACACGGTGAAACACAATATTTCAAACACCTGTAATTTAATGCAATTAAACATTGCAATAAACAGTTCTTCCGTATGACTTAAAATGTAAAATTTTTCATATGCAAGTTGGGACTGCAAGTGCTGATTTGTGTTGATCTGCTGGAAATTATGATTATTTTCACTGCTCATTCCTCTGTTGACTATTTTTTCAAGTAATTGACTGATCACTTGGTCAGTAACATATCAGAGTATCTGACAAATGTCAATCACAACTTTCTAAGGCCCACAGTGATGTTGTCAAACTGCTTGTTTTGATAAACTCACACTCCCAAACATAAGAAAGAAAAGCAGCAAATTCACCACATTTGAGAGGCTGGAACTTGGGAATATTTGGCATTTTGATCGAGAAATGAATTATGTTCCTGTCAATTAACTAATCATTTCAGCTCTTAACCTGATTACTTACTCACCTTTCTATTCATTATTTTTCAATTGATTCATTTACTCAATGAATCATCCAAAAATGCTGTAAATGCTCCTTATAATTTCCCAGAGCCAAAGGTGACAGCTGCTTGTTTTGTACAACCTTTAATTATTTGATTAACTACTTTGTGGGAGAATCATTTTCAGGTGTTTCAGGTCTAGTATAAATACTTGTCTTTGTACATTGAATTATATCATTCTTATGGAATTTGAACTTTGTTACTGTGCAGCACTCAAACTATTATCTTTACTAAACACTATTTTGATTTAATATCAAGGCTCCATCTCTGTCTGTCCTCTTCCATGTGTATCAGGAGGAAGGCGTCAGACTGACACGAAGAACAGTAATTATCATCAACACATAATTATGATTAATTGCACCAGCCAAGTGAAAGTAGAACAAGAGTAAAGCACTTGGTACGCAGGCATGCGGACTGCTTTGTATGATGTGGAAGTACACGTGTGTCTTAGAATGAAGAAGAGAAGGTGTGTATATGTGTGTTTGCAATATGGAGCTCAATGATGAAGGGAACAAGCAGACACACACACACACACACACACACACACACACACACATGCACACATGCACGCACAAGGCTGGCAAGCTGCAGAGGGAAGCGTCTCTTCATCATTTTCAGCTTGCAGCCTCACTTAGGCGAGACCAAGCTGCTAACCACTGCCTTAATACAACCTGCCGGTGGATATCATAATACCCAAGGCTTCTACGTGTGTGTGTGTGTGTGTGTGTGTGAGAGCAGGAGAGAAATGCTTTTACAGCGTGTGTGTATTTGTTTGTTTGCGTGCACATCTATGCCCTTGCCAAGTCAATTACACAGCCCCCCCCCCTCGGACACATTTACTATGCAGGACACTTCCTGTCGTAGCCTAGCAACAGTCTTGGCTGGCCAGAGTACAGTGGGCAGGACACTTAAACTTCCATACACAAATTTACACGCTCACATACACACAAACATACAAAGAGCGGGAGAGAACAGGAAATAAGAGACTTTTGTCCTGATGGGGGGAGGGAGTTGTTATTTAGGGGAAGAGATGGGATGAGGAAAGGAGGAAAAGAGAGGGAGGAGGAAGAAGTGATTGAGAGGAGGGAGGGGATGAGCAGAGGACTAGTTTAGTGAGGGAGCTGAATTTCACAGTGCATCTGTCCTCAGTGTGCGCTCGCTGTGTGGCCAAGCTGCAAGGTCAGATGACAACATTCAAATTTTACTTGAAAATGACTGAGTGAATGAGATTTCTGATTGAAAAATGGATCCTTATTTGATTTTAAGCCTGTCCTTTACATTAATCAGCATTTAAAAACATACACTGGTAGTTCTGCACATTGTAGCCTGTTAACAACAAATGCCATTACTGGAGACAGTTTCCAAAAACCTACCATATTAAGATTGATTTCTATGGAGCTAACGGTCTTTATACAACTGTAAGGAGACTTGAAAATGAACTAAGATGTTTAAGATGATTAACTAAAACGTTAAAACACTTTTATGATATATATTTCACAAAATTGACATACATTTAATAAATGTGGCTGTTCCTTAGACCATCATGTACTGACTGAATTGATCATTGGAGAAGCATTAACCCTTTAATGCCTGAACCATGAAATAATTGCCAGAAAATTCAATTTTTTTTAAACTGGAGTGTTTATTGAAACTTCTGACAAATCACAAAAAATGTTTAAGTGGTATATTTTTTGCTACATTGTCCTTGAACACATTAACAGAGAAGAGAAGAGTTTCCACCAGGAAATTGTTCACTAGGTTAACCCTTTAACGCCAAGTGTATCATATTTGGTACATTTTGAGACCTCTACATCATCAGTGTGATATTTTTTTTGAGTTTTTGTATTTTATCTGTGTTTTATATGTTTTTGTTTGTTTAAGATAAACAAACTGGGAGCAATAAATTGCACAAAAATTCCGGATGTGGCATCTGACAATCAGAGTTGACGGCCAAAATAGGAACCTTTTAATACAAACAACAGTGAAATTGAAATAATCCTTTTCACTGCGCCATTATTTGCTTATAATTTGTCAACTAGGCTTTGTTTTCAATTTGGCTCACTTCATGTTTTCAGCAGCCAACTTAACATATTTAGTAATGTAAAAGTACAAAAAGTAAATAATCCAATTAAAATCAAATTTCCATTAAGACTCAGCAATGTTTTACAACCATGGTTTTACCGCCTTCATACATTTTGTCCCCTACTTATATTGGATAAGGGAAGAAGCAAAAGTACTACATGTTAAAGCATATGAATGCATACATTCGCACTCGCTTGGAACACATATTGCCAGATTGTGTAGCCAACTCTGTAAAAAGGAAATGGGTCACATTATAATCCTAATCTGTGCCGTCATGGTAATCCACGCACCCACAAACACAAACATACACAGACATCAGCAAGAATTGACTGAATGGCATCTAACTATTCTCTCCTGGCATACGGCCTGTTGGCATGGTAACAGTATCATAGGGGAAAAGTAGGCTATGGGATGTGTCCCTGGGCTTTCACTCTGTACATTTCACGTTCTGTCCGTCTCTCTCTGACAGGCAGGATCCTAGACTGTCCACCGGCGCACACACTCACACACCGAACTGTAGTTCAACGGTGTTTCAGTCTGTATCCTCGTATCAACACAACCACTGGTTCTAGTCTGCAGTCTCACAATCCCAGCATGCTCAGCATGGTGCTGGAGCTGTGATGCAGAATTAAAGCTACTTTCAGCGAGCAAGCGATAGAAAAACAGATCTGCTCGAAGGAGCCCAAAGAAATAAGAGGGCAAAACTCCCAGACACACCTCATTGCAGTTCAAACACCTGCAATCATTCCGCATTCACACGTGCTAACACACAGCTCACACGCAGACAAGTGTGCATGCACATGCACGCGCCCACGCTGTTGTGGGATCAGTGAGGCAGTAAATAAAAGTGACAAAGGCCTCCATTCCAATCTACTACTGCACTGCCCAGGAAATATAGAAGCACCCTGAGGCTGCTCTCACACTCACACATGAGAAAGGAGGAGAGGAGAGAGACAAATTGAGACAGGAAGAGATTTACAAGGAGAGAAGATATAACAGGAGCCAGTGAAGATGAGGGAAACATATACAAGCAGGGAGTTTGTGGGAGAAGAAGGTAGTAAAAGGAGAGAGGCAGAGGTGATGAAAGAAAGAAAGAGGAAAGATGAGAGGAAGAAAGATGAGAGCAATGATCTGTAGAACAGTCCAGAGGGCTTTTATTGACGGGGGTGGGGGGTGAGGGTGGGGGGTGCAGGAAAGAGAAGCTGATTTTTGCGACAGACAGCCAGTGTTGATTCCACTCTGAATAAACCGCTGTTATCGGCTAAAGCCTTTTGAAATAATAATCTATCAGCGGTCTGAAATATAGCCGCTCATTAACCTGTCCACTCACAGTAAAACAAGCTAATTAACAAGCCAGTGGACACACAAATGTATGAGAAACACACTAATCTGGGGTCAGGGAAAGGATTTGGCGCAGCGCTACATAATCACACAAAACGGTTTGAATAAGAGAAACAGAAGTCTGCAAACAGGCAAATGCACACAAATTTGATCACAAGCAAACACATCTGTCACTCCCTATGGTTGTGTGATGGTGCTTAAAATAAATGAAGGGACAAAGCAAATACACAAAGCTGGGTCAGTCCATCATCATAGGACAAGAAATCTGATTTAGTTTAATGTTATATATGTAAAGAGGATCTGTTGGCCTGCGTGTGCATGCGTGTGCATGCGTGTGTGTGTGTGTGTGTGTGTATGCATATGTAGAAGGTCAGAAAACAGTAAAAGCTTGTCCTCATAATACAGCCTTTGATGCGATGGAAATAAATCAACCCTAACAGGATAACCACTCCCTAGATGAACATGTGTGTGTGTGTCCAAAGCATATTTATAGTGGAGGCTGACACAGATTAACTGAAATACAAAGTCACATATAAACAGATGCACTGTACACTATTGTTGCCTTTCAGCTCGATGTTGTTCTTATAAAACTGTTAACTCGATCCCATCACAACAGTATTTCCACACCAACACACCAACCACACATTACCTCACTGAGCCACTAACTTTTGCACAGGTTGACTTACTAATGCAACTGATTGATTCACTCTGTTAACCACTGACCTGCCCACTTATCTGCTAATCTCTTGTGTCAAATCAAACTGCCTAAACGTCGTCAGTCACGTCGGAGAGAAACAAACGGTCCCTTTGACTCTCCAACGTCTGCAGAGCAAGTAAACAAAACATTCACACAACTGGAGGAAGAAAGAGTAAGAGGGTGGGAAAGAGTGCAGGAGCAAGCGAGCACTACAGAGGAGGAGGAGGAGGAGGAGGAGGAGGAGGAGGGGGGTTTGCTGCGAAGAGGCAAAGCGGCAGGTTCAGCACATCAGCATCATGCTCCGGCGGTTCTGGAGGTCAAACGAACAGCCGAGCTGATTTACTGTACAGACTGGAGGTGAGAGAGGGAAGGGAAGGGAGCAGGAGAAAGAAACAGCTGAGCGAGGGAGCGGGGAAGGGCAGAAAAGACGAATGGAAGAGGCCGCTCAGATGAAGGAGAGCAGGGATCAAAAACAAAAATATGGAGATAACAGCTGTGAAAAAACACGTTCATAAGAGAAAGGAGAGGACAGGGAGTACAGAATAATAGAGAGAAGCAGAGCTGGTATAGATTATTGACTTAACTATTGATGAGCAGTAATTCACACTGTGGGAAAAAAAATCTTGGCTAAATAGCTGTTTACAGCACACACTGTCAATTAAAGTGCAAGGGATCTGACAGGAAAATATACCGTCGAGAGAGGGAATGAGCGACTGAGAGATTGTTATTGACATCAAGCATGGCTAATTGACCCTGGTCTGGGTGGCAGGAATGCATTGTGGGTAAGTAGGGCATGTGGCCTTGGGGAAGACAGAGAGAGGATGTAGGCTAATGAACACACTGCCAGGTGTGAGTGGGTGCGCGTGTGTGTGTCGTTGCATGTGGGCGGAACGAGCACATCTGCTGTTCCCACGGTAACAAGCAACATCCACCTCAGTCACGGTTCGCAGTTCATTCAGAAGGACTCGAGAGATTGAAGTGTGTGTGTTAGTAAGTTAGTGTGTCAGTGTGTGTGATAAACAACGAAACTACAGCAACAGAGAAGGGCAATGTCAAACAGAAAACAACCACAACAATGCCCCGACACTCGGGACACGTACTGTATATGGCGACAGGCAAACCCACTCATAGATCCCCTTATTGTTTACACGTAAACACAAACCATACATGATCCCTGAGAGCTGAGACCTTCTGGCAACATCCCCATTAGTGCTAATGCTACCATACAATAGTGCATTCTCTATCCATTTACTGATGCCAGCCGCTTATCGCACTAACTGCAATTTACTGATACAGCAAGCATAACTAGCAAATACATTTTCAAGGGAAGGCTGAGTAATGAGAGTAATGTTCTCCCTTTGTGCACTATGAACAACTGAAGTGCAATGAATGTTAATATGGAAAGTAAGAGTGATGATACAAAAACTGTGTCTGTAAATATTATTTACAGAGGAAGAAATAATGTATGAAATAATTAACACTAAAATGTAATACCAACCTCTGATTTGCCGAGTTACCATTTAGTATAACCAATGATTACTTTCAAAGAGATACACACTCTATATGCTTGCTTGTTTGATCCTCTTCCCTGCTGAGAAACACTAGCTGGAGGAGTTTAGAACATCAAACAACGAAGAAATGACGTCACTCTTTCTAATATCTTTTTTCTATCCCTTATACCAGGCTTTCATATTTTAAGTTGCTTGTCTGAGAGATGTATACGTGTGTGTGTGTGTGTGTGTGTGTGTGTGTGTGTGTGTGGTAGAGGAATGGCTGTGGCGGGCATGCAGAGAGAAAAAAATCTCCCACAGTCCTTTGCAGCGTGACTTCCAGCAGATAAGGAAGATAAAAAAAAAAAACAACTTTGAAGTTTTAGTTGGTTTTTAAGAGGGCTGAGGAGGGAGAAGGAGAATGTGGAGGAGGAGGAAGAGGAAGAGGAAGAGGAGGAAGAGGAGAAGTGGGATTGAGTGCAAAACAGGAAGAGACACTGCAGGTAAAAATGATAAAGAGACATAGACACAGAGAGAGAGACAAAGAGATAGAGGTGTGATTGGTTAACACGATGGATTTCTTTGAGCTTAACGCTGATCTATATCCTGTGCGTTTGTTTACATCCACAGACCCAGGACTGCCATGGTAACGAGATTAATAAGACACAGGCAAAGAAACAAGAAACAGGCAAAGATGTGAGGTTGTGACTGCACACACCACCGATCATTGTGCGTTCAGTGGTCTCATCGGTTCATCAATTTTAAAGAAACCTATGCTAAGAGTAAGACACAAACATACACACCGCAATGAGAGCATGTCACCACATACATGTCCCTTCAAACTCTTGTTCACACACGCTGGTTTGAACGTGGACCAAATGCACTAAGTGGGAACCACACAGCTGCTCTTTGTACTGTGGGTGAGCATATAAAAGCCCATACAGCCCAGGTCCCCATTTGTCCCTTTGTGTGTGTCTCAGAGTGACTGGTGAATATTTAAAGAGTGTGTGGAGCACTTTGGCTGACGAGGAGCAGAGTGGATGTGTTCTGTCATCAGACAGGAAAAGATTGGTTGCCTCCTTTTTTCTTCTCTCTCTCTCTCTCTCTCTCTCCCTCTCTCTCTCTCCTGCTCCTTCACTGCGTGGTGACAGCAGAGTCATGGTGAGAAAGTATGTGAATGTGAAAAGAGCAGACACACATTCACTCGCGCACACACGAACCCACACAAACACAGGAAATGTTTTGTTGCTGCCAAAGTCGAGGAGACACTCGATGAGACGATGGGCTGAATGTGTCATCGCTCACGTGTTTGTGCATGTGTGTGTGTGTGTGTGTGCGAGTGTGTGTGTCGGCGCTGTGTTTGTGTTCCTGTGACCGCGATATGATTAGTTGCCCTCTCAACTTGTCCTTGCATCCATCACGGAGAAAAATTACTTCTCCCGCGGGAATGGCGAGGAGCTGTGATTAATCAATTAGCCAATCAATGATCCTGTCAGTCAATAAGTCGTCCTGTCAGTCAGACAGGGCGTGTTTTTCACCAAAGACTGTCCAGGGCTGGTCCCCGCTCCCGCCCCTGGCCGTGGCACTGTGTGAGGCATGAGCGCCTCCTCAATTTGGAGAACTGCAATTCCTATAAGCCCCATCAAATATTCACAGGCATCAGTAAGAAAAAGATAAGGGGGAGACAGTACAGAAACAGAAGCATGATAAAAAAAAAAAAGAAAAAAAAAGAGTAGTGGAAGGAGGGTGGGTTGGGTTGGAGAGATGAGAGTGGAGGAGAGAGACGTGGCATGATAAAGGAGGGAAATACCGATGAGGGAACGGACAGAGGGACGAGGGGAGAGAGAGATGATGACAAAGAGAGTTACAATAGTTGAGGGAGAGGGAGCTAAAGGAGGAAACAGAGAGAGAGAGGAAGATGGAGAGAGACAGAAGTGGAGAGAGAATGTGTTTAATTATTCAGCATTACCCATGTTCTCTATTTATGGCCCTTTTAGAGCAGCCAGTAGAAGCTATATATACATACATACATATATACTGTAAGCACAGGCTGCTCACTTAAGTACAGCTCACCAGGGAAGTTTCAACCGAAAAAACAGAAGAAACAAGAAGAAAAACGTGATTACATATTGATAAGAGAAATGCGCAGAAGCGAGAGATGAAGAAGCGAGGGGGGGTGAATTGACAGAACTGGAAAAACAAGGAAACAGAACCGCCATGGAGATGTAAGATGAGCAAGGGAGACAGAGGGAGAGAAGTCAAGCTAAAATTATCTTTTCTCTGCGGCGACTCGTCTATCACTGTTCTTGGCCAAACTATTTTTGCTGACAGGGAAACTGCAACAAAAACAACAACAACCTGAAACGTTTTTTTAATTGAGATGAGATTTTGGGTGCGCGTGAGAGAGGACAAAGAGAGAGAGAGATGGCGGGAGAGGAAAGAGCACTGTGGAGCAGATCTGTATCATTTAACTAGATGGGGTAATGGAATTGTTGATAAACCTGTTATCTCTTACTCACAGACACAGAGAACTGCAGCTATGTTGGCACATTACTGGCCCTCTATCACCAATAACATAAAACACTGTGCTGGCCATTACTATCACACACATATACACACACTAAAGGATGCATGCATGGGAACACATAAACCTTCACATCTCCAGCTTCATTACACAGAGCACACCGAGTAAAGCCTACTGCAGCACAATGCAGTGGACTGGTTTTAGAGTCGTGCTTTTGCCGCAGGAAGAACACCAAAGGGTCTGATTTCACAAAAGAAAGATTTGTATATCATATCATATTTCTGCTGAGGAAAATCTTTTATCTTAAAAATGTCAACTTCCGAGGAAATGTTGCTGTTTTTAGCTTGTACCTGACGCTTTCTTTCCACTTCATGCGACAGGCTTATTAAAGTTTTAATAAGCCCAAAGGTAGCCTAAATTTGTCTATCCACTGAAATGAATAATTCATTTTCAGTGAAATGAAAAAAACTAATGTTGCAGTTTGAATCAGTTTAATCTGATAATATGCATGCATTTCACAATAAAATTCAACATGGAACAAAATAAAAGATAGCTTGGATAGGTTTAGTGTTGTCTGGTTGTTTTGTCTAGTTTTCACAGTGCTGCAGCGAACACTGGTGTGAAAGAAAATATCGAGGCACAACTTGCAGTCTATGATCACATATACATCAGAGCAAAACTGGCCCCTGGCCACTCAGGAAATGAGACTTATTTTTGGAATCAAAGCGAGGAGTAAAATCATGTTTACAGCCTGCCTGACTCTAACCTTTACACGTGAGCCAAAAGTCTAACAGAGTTCACTCCACCACAAACTGACAATGTACTCATTTATCCAGACTGGGAATACAACAGTCCAAAGGTATATACACTATGGTATTCTTATGTGTTATTTCTCTGGTATAACAAGTTTCTAAAAATGGTTCAGGGAGCTGAAGCAATTCCAGTTCGCTAGTGCCAACTAGGCTGAAGGTCAATTTATCATTTCAATGAGTCAGAGATTCACCTGCTCACAAGAAGGTGATCCTCTTCAGGCGGCTTTGCCTGGGCGGGGGACCTCAACCACATGAGGAATTTCAAATAGATGGCATTTTTTGCTCAAGTGCTCTGCTCCTTATCTGTGAATATGAATCCAATCTTTTCTGTATCCACTTTTACAGCATTGAAGGGGCAATATTTGAAAGACTACAAAGCATTTTTGACATATTTTCTGCCTCAAAACATTTTGTATTGAAGACTTATATTCATATTAAAGCTGCAAGTAACTACTATTCTTTACATTACTCATTAATCTAATGATTACTTTCTCAAAAAAGTAAGGCCACATTGTCTAAGTGCTTGCTTTTTTCTGAATAACCAAAAACCTAATGATATTTGGTTTCTTGTGAAAGAAATAAGCAGCAAAACTTCATAATCAAAAAGCTGGAGCCAGAGAATGTGGAGCCTTTTATCTTAATAAACACATAATCGTCAGAATAGTTTCCACTCATCAGTTGTTTCAGCTCTACTGTTTTGAATGTGTGCAATACATTGTAGGCTAAAAGTTTACTATATTTAGCACCAAGAGGAAACTTTAAGAATAAACTGTCAAGCACAAATAGGAAATGTGCTAAATATAGCAGCAACAGTAGAAATGTCATTTTTAGATCTGTCAACAAACAGCAGTCATAGAATCAACTCCATTAAGTATTATAAACTGTGTGACAACCAATCCCACACCAGTACGGATCAGCTGTATTGGCCACAGACCCAACAGGCTGGTGCTGTTGCCATAGGCGTTCTGTGGCTCAGTAAGGTATAGGAACAGACTGGCTGAATTTCAGCCAGTAAATGAGCCGTGACTTTCACCAAGACAGCAGAGTCAGCAATAAATGGATACACATAACTCTCCTGTTCTCAATTCCTTTTGTGTTTTTTCCTCCCTTCTATCCACACACACGCACATGCACACACGAACGAGGATGTCAGATTATTTCTAGAAGCATGGAGAAGCATGTCCGACCTCTGCCTGACCCCTCCTCTGGCCCAATCAGCAGCTCCTCTCCATCACCAGCTGACCTTGACTCTCTGCTCCATCAGACACACTCTCTCACACACAAAATATACGCACTCACAGAGGCCTTCGCAAATCCATACCTTCACATGTTTAAACAAAACGCATGTTTACCCCAGCTAGAGGTGATTAAAAAGGGACGCAGGCTGGTGCCACATCCTGCGGAGTGGCAGGATAAAGCAACAGAAACAGGAAAAGGACGTGAGGACAAGAGAACGGTGGGTCGCCATGGAGGGAGGAGGAAGTTCAGACAGGGACATGGGCTGAGAGATAGCGTTCAAAAGTCAGCGGGAAACAGCTGAGTCCAGCTGACAGCACAAACCTCAAACCACAGTGATGTCACAACGTCACACCAGCTGAGCACAAGCACTTTCTGTGTCCCAGACAAACTTCCTGAAATTCCTCATCTAGAGGGGAAATTTTGTCAACCCTTGTGGGGGTATATAAAGAACTGCAAATACAGCAGGGAAGGAGAAAGAAAGTGAAGAAACAGGAGGAAGAGAAAATCTCCTAAAAGCACTTTAATGTGCCCCAGTTTCTGCTTCTCCTCTCTGCATTTAAGTCTCTTTTACATTCGCTCCATTTCTCTCAAGCTTGTGCGCTGCTTTTATCTCCTGTCTTCTCCGTTTCCTTCAGTCACAGCGCACATTTCTATTTTTTATTCCGTATAGGCCACTTGGAGAGAATGAAGCAAAGCTGATAAGATAGGGGAGGAGAGTGTGCTATCAGAAATATGTACCAAAGTCTGTTTATGTGTGTGTCTTACCTTGTACACTTGCCCATAGGTGCCATTTCCCACCAGCTCAACCAGCTCAAAGATGCCTGCAGGATCCTGGAACAACAAACGAAACAGTGCGATTATGAGTTTGAATGGGACAAAAAGAGAGATTAATTCATACAGCTCAAAATGATCTTTTTTAAAAAGTTTTCAAAATATTAGAATTGCTTATTTCAACTATGTAAAGTGTAACTTGAATCAGATTAAGACAGAAATCACATATTTAACAAAGCATTACATGTCTGTTTTCTTTTAGCGATGCTCAAGTCCAGGTTGGTCTGTCAGTCGGTCCAGAAGGGTACAGAAAGAAATACCTCATCAAATATTAAATGGATTGTACTGTGGTCCCCATACATTCATGATCCGCAGTGGATGAATCCTAATGACTTTGATGATCCCCTGACTTCAGTAGTATCAGTAGTATTGCCATTGTGAACCCGTCAACATGGTTATGTTAGTATTTAACTCAAAGCCTCACTGTGTTTAAGCACAGACTTACAGACCTGCTAGCGTGTCTGCAGACCCTGTTATCCAAATTACAACAATAGATACTTTACTGGATAATTTTTAACAATGGTGTGAGTTCACTCTACTAACGGAGCTCCTCGGGTGTTGATACACTGGTCTGAAATGCAGTACTGGATTGTTTTAGGCTTGTGTCCAGACTAGCTAATAATTTAAGTCCACAGTCGCTAGGCTGCCAACACAGAACCCGACGCATCTCTGACAAGGAGCATAAAACCCACTGACCCCAGCACACACACACACACACACGCGCGCGCACACACACACACACACACACACACACACACCTCCCCCTTCCTCTCTGCCGCGTGTTGCTACGGCATTCCAACAATAGCTGGTATTCACCCTCTCCTTCCTTCTCTCTCTCTTTCACACTCTCTCTGCTCCACCAGCTTCTGTTCTCCAACCAGCCGAAGTCCATCTATGTCTCTCTCTCACCCTTTTATCTACACATTCTCTCTTTCTCTCCTTCATTCCTGACAGAGCCCAGGACCAGTCTTTCTTTCCAACGCTCTTCTCATTCCAGCAGAGTCCCTGAATCAGCGAGGCACTTTTACAACTCCTGTTATGTCTCTTTCCTCCCTGTGCATTCTTGCCATTAAAAAGTTTTGAAAACGTTACATCATTCATCATTTATTTTGTGTCAGTCTTAACCGTCTTCAACTTTTTACATCACTCTCTCGTTCTTTCTGCCAGAGGTGCCTGTGGACATGTAAGAGCTAGTGTTGGGTTCTCATTCACTCAAGAAATTCATATTCACAATGTCTATTATCAGCAATCCTAAAATGTAAATGATCTAATAACACGATGAAGTCTGAGTTTTGTAGGGTGATGTGGCTCTGACGCTGGCAGTTCTCATGAGAGACTCATTATAATGTGGATTACCTTGAACTTCCAGTCGATTCTACTGGGTCAGCTAAAATAAACGAATGTCCACAGTCATTTCTGTCATTTTTCTGTCACTTTTTCTTTTTTGATGGCTCTACGATCATCATCTAGAAATGAGCCAAGGAAGAAGTTTAAAACGAGATATACTGGGGATAAAAGCTAGAGGCTTACTTCACTGCTGATTCACCAGAATAAACTACGGTATTGTGTCGATCTGCGCTGAGACTCATGCAAAGCTGGAGAACTGACAATATTACACGATACCCACTTTTCACAGACAATTCCCCTCTCAATAAAGCATCTTTTGATTTCTGCTCTGAAAAGCCACACACGCTCTCTATTTCCATCCCCGTCTCTCATCTCTAACCTCCTCACTTCTCTCTCTCCTGCGTCTTTCATTGACTGTCTGCCCTCTTTGTTGCTTTCACTTTCTCACTTACTGCACTGCTCTTTCATGCCATGTCTGAGAATTTTCAGCGAACGTTGCTGGAATAACACGCAGCTCTATGTGTGCTCTCACAGCCCATAGAGAAACAAATGACATGGAATATGGCCAAAATGAAGAGAGAAAACTTTACAAGTGCATTTTGGGCTCTACAGTATGATGCTGTGTACATGCTAAAGGTGTCCGCATTTGTGTATTCATGTATTTATTTTCTGTTCTTTCTCAGCGTTCCCTGCCTCTCTTTCCCCAGTTTCTCCCTCTCTGTCTCCCTCCCTGTCTCTATATGTTTGTTTCTGCGAGTCTCAGCAGACCTGTCAACCTGTCAGCCGGTTCTGAAGACAGGGCCTTGTGCTTTTCTTGCTCACTCCTTCCTTTTCCTGTCGTTTTTTTCACCCTTCTTTCTCTGTGCGCGCTGCAGACGCACACACATGCATTTTACCCTCGCATACAAACACACACAAATGCAGACAAACTCATTCTCTCACACTCTGTCTCAAGTACATCCTCCCGCTGTCTCGCTCTCTCACACTCTCATGAACACACACACACACACAGTGCCAAAAGCACACTCCTACACAAGGGCTAGTGTTCAAATGTTCTAACGAGAATGAGTGGGCACAAAATGAAGAGTGTGTGTCTAACTAAATGTGTTTGTATGTGTGAAAAAGAGTCTTTCAACAGTGCAAACAGCAGCATTCTGCAAGCAGTGTGACTGCTTGCCTTCCTATCAGGCCTTCATCTTATGCAGGTAGGTTTTTTCCTCCCCTTACTTCCTTTCTCTCACTCC
The DNA here is from genome assembly GCF_042242105.1 of Pempheris klunzingeri. Classification (NCBI taxonomy): domain Eukaryota; kingdom Metazoa; phylum Chordata; class Actinopteri; order Acropomatiformes; family Pempheridae; genus Pempheris; species Pempheris klunzingeri. Next base: position 17,888,714 of record NC_092024.1, on the reverse strand, counting down.
AGGTGCCTTCGTGTTTGGCAGCTGTGTGAATTAACTCTCAGAGCTGCACACAAAGTTCTGACAGCAACTCCCAAGACACATCTAAGGATGCACTCGCTTTCTGTTTTTACACAACAGAAGCATTCAGATAATAAAACAAACCATGCACACACACATACACACACGCATGTGCCGTAAATGCATATCCATGCAGGCACCTCAAGCACTGGAAGACACAGGATGTATGCATGCATGTGGAGCTTCCTACATGCACAACATACAGAATGAGTGCCGTGGCTAGAGAAACAGTGCATTTTTGCTGCTCCAGTTCATACATGTCCTTAGGCTCCCTGATAAAAATATAGCACGATATCATTCATATTTTATAGGCCACTTGCAGAATGAGCTCAGCGTGCGCCAGGCTTTGTCAGAGCGCCTGCATGTGTGTGTGTGTGTGTGTGTGTGTGTGTGTGTGTGCACGTCTATGTGACAGTGGTTTAGAGTTCCCGATGACTGGAGAAATTTTGTTCCCTTCCCCTTTTCTCATTTTGTGTTCCTTTTGAGCATTTGCCAGCGTCACATGACTGCCACATGACCTCACTGGTTGCCGATGAATCACTGTGTGTGTGTGTGTGTGTGTGTGTGTGTGTGTGTGTTTGTCTGCACAAAGCTGCTCATTAACAGTAACACGTTAAATATAACTACTACCCAAAAGTGCTGAGAGAAGTAAAAATGAAATCATTTGAGATGCGATGCAAAAACACACATCATTTCTTCAAAATGTCAATTTTTCAGGAGAGATTTACTTTAACACTGATGACGGAGCACTTCTTCTTACCTAATCCACCAGTTTTTGAAATTATCGTACTGCAGACTAGACATCTTAAAATTTTCCAAACCCACAAATAAGCACAACGTCCATCATTTTATTTGAGAATGAAATAAATACATTTATCATAAGTTTCTTTAAGATAAGACAAGTTTTGCCTAACCTCAGTCAGAAGAAGAGCAATGTTATCTGCTGGCATTCAGAGCAACAATAACAGCATGACATTCATCGTCATAAATAGCTTATCCCCAATTTTATTGTTTACAAAGCTGGTAAAACATACTGCAAGAAGAGAACATTTTACTGATGTCCCTGTACATCCACAGATAAAAATTCTGCTTTGGTCCATTTTTTTTTTTTTTGATTATTCTTTTGCCATTTTGTCTTGACATAGAATGATTTTGTACAAAAGTAGGATGGAGTAGGATTACTTTTGGGCACAAGGCCACTCAGATGGATGCAGCAAGGGATCCGCTCTTTTCTTTGAACAGGGGATATTGGTCCACGAGCACCATAGGCCATTAGAAATAATGGGTTTTAGAGTGCAGGGCTGCAGTTCTTGTGAAAGCCACTTTACAACATGTGTGAGGACCTTTACTGACTGCATTCATTCTTTCATTCCTCAACCTAACGGTAGTCCTCTCTGCTACATTCCTACCCTTAACTCTTACCTAACCAAAGGCTAATCCTAGTTCTAACCTGAACTGTAAAACCAGAGAAAATGACTTGCATTAAAATGCATCCATAGGCAAAACCACACTGGAAGGAGAGGAGTGACACAGATGACCATAATGAATACATAAGCATTTCAGGTCAAGATTTCCTTAAAAAACTGCAAACGTGATAAGTAAACACTGGTGAGTAATCAGAGGTGTGACTCTTCTCCTGATCAACTCCTACAACAACTCCTCATTCTTTAATCCGTATGTTGTGCTATGGGTCAATTTGACCCAGGTAAGCTTTGAGATCAAATGGCAGTTCCTCACATGGTCGTGCATTTAACGGAAAACATCCTCATGCCTTAATAAAAGACTTAACTTACATTAGAGTGCTTTGAATGTCTTTAAATTTACAACTAAAGGATTGACTTGTTGATTGAGGAAGCTGAGCAGTTTAGATAAATTATTAATCTAATTCGACTTGTCAGATTCCAAAGAGCACTTGAGACAATCCTCCAACTCTTAAGAGCCAGTTTAGCACTCTCCATTTTTGTTTTGTCATCTCTGGCTGACACTCAAGTGTCTGATTCATTGTAAGTACTTAATCTCATACCAAGAACACTGACTGATGTGTGTGTGTATAAAACCAACAACTGGATCCTCATCTTAACATTAACTTTGTACTTTTACTTTCTGCTTTTGTCAGCCAAGTCTTGTCAGTCATGTCAAATTTAATTCTGAAAACACTAAAAGTGCTGCAGAATGTAAAGAGAAAGTTGTAGGATACTTGTGAGCCGGTTTTAACTTGCAGATCAAAAAAGGTTTTGTTACCAGAGACATAACATTTATTTTCACAGAGGCTTGGCATGGGATCTTTGCCTGTTATGGTCTCTCTTATCAGTTTTAGACCAAACATTTCTATCCACACCCATCAAACAGACACACACACACACACAAATACACTCTTTAACAATATCAACATGTGGCGTGATTACGGGAAAATAAAATGTAATAAAAAACACCAATAGAATGAATATCAGACTACCACTAAAATAAAACGGAATCAGTGCAGATGCAGGAAACCTGATCTGTGAGGTTATATTCACACAGTGGCACAAAAGACAGAGATAAACTACAATCTCAAAACCAACTGCACTCATTACGGACAAAAGAACAAAGCAATTTGTTCATGTATTTCATGTACATGTATGTCTGTATGTACAACAGGGCTACAGCGGATCTTTATTTTCAGTTAATCTGTTGATTCTGTTTTGTGCTCATCAATAATTCATTTATATATTGATACCATTTGATAATCCTGGCTGTCTAACCAACCATCCATGACCAAAGATATTCAATTTATATCTTTATAAAACAGCAAATCCTGACATTTTGGAGGATAAAACCAATTACTTAGCATTTTTGCCTAGAAATGGCTTAAAAGTAGCTGTCAATTTTCTGTGGATCGACTATGAGATTAATCAACTAAATATTTCAACATTAACAACTTTGTGTCCGTTTATATTTAGCAATGTCACACATTTTTCCAAAAGATATTTGTAAGCACTAATCGTACACTCTTCCCTTCGGGGTTTTCAGTGTGTTCATGCGTTCCAGAAGCTAGAATACTAAGTACTGATTTTTCCAGACATTCCTCACAGAGGAGTTAAGTCATAACTATATCAACCAGAACCTGAGTTAAACATTACTACTATTTATACTGTAGATTTCCTTTAGCATACCTAGATACAAAATAGGTGAAGTTTGCAACAGAGTGGTGTAATTTGGTGCTAGAAGATAATTACAATTAAATCAATAGCTTCATATTAACAGTGGCTCAAATTACAGCATGTAATGTGTATGTAATGTGAGAGGGGTCACTCATAATGACAAACCCACACAAAAATGTATGACTGTGCAACTCCCCTCAGCTCTACGGAGCATTTTACCATCTTTTAGCTCACGGTTTTGGTTTTACAGCCTGAGAAGAATGTTTTATTCATTGTCAGTGCGCTCTCATCAACCTAGTTTCCAGCCGGTAGCCCCTGATAAACCCACTGTATGCTACTTGCCTGGCACCTAACAGCAAAGAGACAAAGATAGCAGCTAGCTAGTGAAGAATGTGGAACACTTAGCAGCTACAAAGTTAGTGCACAGCAAAACAGAACTTAAAGGAGAGTGAATGTTGGACTTACAGTCCTCAAACTGTCTAAGCTGATTGTATGTGCACATTGTTTAAAGCTTGCTCTGCTTCCCCCAGGTAGCCACAAAAAATCTATTAATGCCGCTTTGAGAGCTGATTCTGCATATTTTCTAGACAGTGATGGTACCGTAGCACTACTAATTGTCTTGATGCAGTAAAATGCCCAATTATGTGGGACTCAAGACATTAGAACAAGAACGTGGAAAACTTTTAAGCATTCTCTTGAAGCGTACCCAGGCTGCTTCTTCTCTAGATCATATATGTATCTAACATAGACCTACATGTTTCTGTGCACTAGACAGTAGCCAGGTGAATGCAGTTAGTGATTATAGAAAGTGAATTACACAGAAGTGAGGTGAATTGAATTAGAGACCCTAAGAGGATGATAGAAGTCATGCTGGGGCCGGGTCTGCCTCTCATAAAACCACTTACACTTAACAACACGGCTCACCACTGCTTGCTTTTACAAGGAGATGCTGTGGTAGCCTAATTCCCAGTACGTCTCACCCAGACATGTACAGTACATTAACAGGAGTCAACTCTTAATCACAGATTTACAACCCGCCGAAGACGATCCGTGCTGCAGAGTTTCCTCTGCAATGCTAATGAACCCATCCGCTCCTCGCCTCTCGCCTTCCATCCGTCTCTGCCAGCTTGTCATCTCACACCTTTTCCTGTCATCTCTCCGTCCATCCCTCCGTCCCCCTCATCATTCATCTTTTCTTCTCAATTTCTGCCTGCTGCTCTCTCCCTCTGTCATTTCAGTCCATCTCTCTTGTCTCCGTGCCCCGCACCACGTGAGTCAGACACAACGGAGCGATTCAGCTCCTACTATGGACTTGTTTACATGCTCATGATTCCTTCAAGCACTTCAGATCAAGTGTGTGTGTGTGTGTGTGTGCGCTGTGCATAATAGCATGGGAGTGAGTTAGACAGCGTGGTATTGTGAATACTCATGTTTTGATGTACTCCTAAATGTCTCTAAAGCATGCTGAAACATAATACATTATAATTTAAGATCATAGCTTTTGGCATCATCTTTGCTGATTGCTGTGTTGTTTATGCTCTGTACACTTCTAAGAAATCATTTGGAAATCAAAGAGCGTGGCTGACACTGTGATTTCTTTGAATTTCATTTTCTTTGCCTGCTCAGAGACGCTGCTTTCACTACTTACAAACAACATAAACAACATCACTTCCTGTGCATTAAACAATGTTCCAAGGAAAACCTGTCCTCAACCTCAACAGAAGATCAGACTTTCCTTTACTTGGCATAGGATGAATCATTATTCATCATCACTATTTTGTTTAAATCAGCTGGTGCTCTCAAGTACCAAACAGGACACCGTGAAAAAAAACCATCAGCGAATACTAATTTAATTTGCCAGAGTAAGATAAAGAATGTCATAGTTTTATGTGTACAGAGCCAACTTATACATCTCAGTGCTTGTATAAGTGTAACAGAGAATTAAAGAGTTGATGCGGCTCCATCAGTGACTTGGGGGGGAGAAAATAGGTCAACTAGAAGCAGGCAGGCAGAGTGGAAAGGAGGGTGGGAGGGAGAGGGGCATTTCTCAGCGACAGACTGCCATACAGTATATAGACTATTCATGAATAAGCTCTGTGTAAGCCTTGGGCACTGCTGTGGCCCCGTTACTATGGCGTCCATGGTGAGGGGCTGAGGAATGTGGCCTTACTGGGCAACAGGGATGGAGAGGGAGGGAGGGAGGGGGGAGATCTGGAGAGGGGTCTTTGCTTTGGACTACTTTAGTCACTGGTCACATCTCCACCTTTTAGCCTGAGTACAGCCTCTGTCGCTTTCTTCTTCTGTCCTTCTGCTCTCTCTGTCTCTCATTGTCCCTCTAAGTCTGTCTAAGCTGCATTCATTTTCCCACATCTTGTTTCTCTCCCAGAATCCATTGCTCTGGCTCTCTCCCTCTGCGTCCATCTCTGACTTTTTCTGACCAGGTCACCATCCCTTCATCCTCACCTGCTTTCTCTTTCATCTCAGACCTCACACCTGAGTCCCTGCACAGCACATTTGTCTGTTGGCAGTGTGTGTGTCTGTGTGTGTGTGTGTGTGTGGTGCTGTGACTATACTTCCTGCTGGTTTACCATCTGTTGCTGTCGTCAGCTGACTGGATGAACCCGTGCTCCTGACGCCTCTGACCTGCGTGTGTGCGCACGTGTGTGTATCGCTTTACATAAAAACCACTGTCTGTATAAAAACCACAGCGTCTCGACCTCTTCTGGTCTTTTGGCATCATTGTGAGTCACGCCAAGATGGGAAACAGCGGTGACATCTCTGTGCCTGCCTCTGACTCTGGCCTTTCTCACTCAAGTGAAGCACGCGACATCTGTAGAGGTGCTGTCGGGGTTGATGTGTGACACCAGCAAATGTCGCAGAGAGGCAACGAGGCATATGAAAAGAGAGCGAGAGAGAAAGAAAAGAAAAAGGGAAAAGTACCGAGACAGCAAACATGAAAAGCCACTTCTCTTTCCACTTTACTTCCCTCTCAGTCATGTCTGTCTGTCTGTCTGTGTGTGTGTGTGTGTGTGTGTGTGTGTGTGTATGTGTGTGTGTGTGTGAGAGATGGTCAGTGTGCCTTGGTGCAGCCAAGTGCAAGAGAAACCTCTACCTCTTGAAACCCCCCCCCCCATCCCCCCCATACATACACACAGACAATAACACAATCCCCCTCACCCATGCCTGTATTATAATCACCCCCCCCCACCCCCTCCACCCCCCACCCACCTCGCCAGAGCCAGCTGACCTACTTCCTGTCTAGCCAGTCCAGCAGTTGACTGTACACTCATGTGAGACTCATGATAAGTTAAAAAACATGATGAAAAGGTGGAAAAATGTGAAGGACGGGAACTGACGCAGAACAGAGATAGGGAAAGGTAGAAAAACAAGTTGGGTACTGTCCACACGTGTTGGGTTTCCTCGGTAATCCTGCGGGAATCTGTGTTTACCTTGAGATATTATGTCATTAGTAGACAAAACATTTCCTTCTAACCTGTCTTGCATGTTTGTGTAGGTGGTGCAACAAGAGAACGCTTCTGTGGAACAGTTATATAGTTACACTACACACTGATAAACACTGTCTCACATTTTTAGCCCTTTGCTTCCCCTAACTAGCTTTAAGACTGGAAACATCATCTGTTCTGTTCTTTTATTACTTGCTCAAGCGCTTGATTGAAGCAATGTGCTATTTACACTGTAGGAAAAACTCAAGCACAAGACTCCCACAAGACTCCGAAGGGACTTTATGAAAGTCTCATTCCTCTAAAAAAAAAAAAAAAATCATATTCTAGCAAACCATGAGGTTCTTTGAGGGGTTTGGGATCTTTCTCTTTCTGGTAATAAGATGTGGGTGTGCACATACAAACATGCAGAACATATAAATGAAAGAGGCGTCAAATCACCACTATGGATGAGACCGCTCACATAAATGTGCATACCTTCAAAAGGCATGACCATGTAAAAACAAATGTGAGCATTAGTATGTGTGCCTGTGTCCTTGTGGCTGCCCCTGAGTCACAGTGAGAGACATGCGCTCGACATCACGCCTCTGAAAGGACAGGACATGCATGGGCTGACTCCCAATGCAGAGACACTTCCCTCCTCTTCCTCATTCCTCTTCATGTCTCTTTCTCCCCCTCGTCTTATTTCGTGCTCTCTTTTTTTTCCATCCTACCCCCAGTTCTGCTCTCCACACTGGTGAAAAAAAAAACACGCTACATGCTGTAGGTGTAAACCTCAAAAGTAGCATTTTGTTGTTGATAATTCATTCACCTCCCCTGTGAACATCACTCTTCATGCAGGCAGGGCAGGGAGGTGGGCAGAGAGAGATAATGCTAAGAGACAGACAGCGGCTCGCAGATAGACAGGGAGGTACATTCAGTCAGTCAGTCAGTCAGAGACACAAGATGCAGGAAAAATGGGCGATAAAATTGACAGAAATGGGAGGAACTGCACGTGTGTAGATGGATGAACAATTGTGACTGAGGCAGAAACACAGAGACGAGCCAATAGACATGAACAGAGAGAAACATACAGGCAAAGACAGACAGAATAGATGGCATTAAAATGGACAAGAAGGCACAATCAAGTCGACAAGGACACAGGTAGGTAGGCTGTGATGAGGTTTCGTTTCTTGGAGCAGCAAACAGGTCTTTAGCTGATGCCCTTTTTCTCATGTGCAGCATCCCTTACTTGTGTGCAGCAGACTATCAGCCCAGCAGACACCCACACATTACAGAACCAGAACACACACACACACACACACACTCAGAATAACACACACCATGCCCAGCGACGCGAAAACATGGCCATTCACGCATAAACACAAGCGCAGGAGGCTGTTTGTGTGTATGTCTGTCTCTCTGTCTGTGTGAGTGTGTGTTGTGGTTTGCAGCAGCAGACACACCGGATGAACAAAAGAACTGGCTATTGCAGCATGCAAAGCTTCTGGCTTGATAGTGAGTGGGCTACAGTGACTACAGGTAGGTTGGCACTCCCTCACACACACACACACACACACAGACACACAGACACACACACACACACACAGAGTAAATAGCTCCAAAAATAAACAAGGTGGAGAACTAGTTAACCATTAACAGAATTCTGCATAAATAACAACACAGGCCTGAAATCAAGGAACAGTTTCTGTCTTGAGCCCCAACACTGAAGCCAGGAGGATCAGCAGTGTGAGGGACAAATAAGTTAAAGTCTGAATCAAGGCTGATGGGCCTATAATAGGCTGTCCCAGTGGAAAAAAACAGACACACACTCACATACCCCCCCTTATCCAGGTCAGCAGAATCCCAGCTACAACCTCAGCTCAGCATCACACACCATCAACCCTCCCGTTACTGACTTGAATGAAGACAAAGCTTCAGACTGATGCAGCTGGCAGCTGTCATGTTAGATGATGTTTATGTTTAATTTGATCTATAATTTGACACATTGTGGCCTGGCTGCCCGTCTCCCACACATCCGCCTCATGCAGCTTCCTCTGCTCTCCTGCTGGTTGCTATTCAGGCAGCGCTGTCAGGTGCAGGAGAGGGGGAGACACGCGCACGCACGCACGCACGCACCAACGACACGCACACGCCGGTTTCTCTCAGATGAAGCTACATTTTGAGAAAAGGGAAGATGTCAAATAACCTTACCCTCAAAGCGGACAGGTCGATTTCGTCCAGACTCCGAGCGGGAGAGTCACTCGCCATGATGGAGGGCACAAAAAGCCGCTTTCAGTTGCCCGATATCCTGACACGGTCTTTGCTGTCACGACTGTGTGGTCCTCTCTGCTGCTCAGTCTCTGCTGTCCTGCACAGTGATGTCTCGGCGACCAACAAAATATGAACAAGTCTCCCTCTGGTCGGCAGCGGGACGTGCCTCGGGCCGGGAGCGCACGGCTAGAGCGCAAACGAGGTTGGAAACGAGAGCGCCGCGAACATCGGCACCTGCGGGTCCATGTCTGCAGGATGGAGACGGCACAGAAAAAGGTGAGGCGACGTGGAGTGTGGATTGCTGCTAGTGCTCGTGCTGTGTCCGCTGCTGTGACAGCCAGTGAATATACCGAGGGGGGAGGGAGGGAGGGAGGGAGGGCTTGGGGAGAGCGTTGCCTGCTGCAAACCACGCCTGTTACTGGGCGGGATTTGGTGAGGCAGCAGGGACTCCCAAACTTTGTTTCTCTCCAATGACCCCCCTTCACACACCGACTGTAGATCTGCAATGTGTTTGTGCTGTTTTGGTGTGTGTGTGTGTGTGTGTGTGTGTGTGTGTGTCTGCTATGTCATTCAAAAACATGAAGATGAGTAAGAAACTATTTTAGGCTACTTATCTTATTGATTTCTTTTGAGACTGATCTATCTTTTACTATTATTTATCTATTTTTAAATTCTAAACAAATACAAATTATTAACAATAACTCTGCTTATATTAAAAAAAAAAATCTGTAACATGTTTTTGTAAAGTCAAGTGGAGCTAAGTTACAGATGGGTTGTTTTTTTCAGACTTTGAAAAGCTCCTTTCAGAGCCACATAAGCATAACACAACAGGTTTTCTACAAGAATTCCTTAGAGTAAACTGAATTTCTCGTGTAAAATGGTTGTCTTATCACAAGCTCTCCCCCATCTGTCAGTTAAAAATGATTCTGTATAAGACAACATTCCTACCCATATTATGGTCAAGGAAATGATTGTTGATAAGAGTGGAAATGATAAAGAGTGAAGATATTTAAACTCACTGGTAAAAAATAATCTTTTACAGGGTTTTCTGCGATACTAATCTCATAAACGCAAGCAATTCATTGAGAAAGAGTGAGCTGAGTTACCTGGCACATGTGAATATACATGGGAATAAAATGCAGGTAAATGAATACCTGCTCCAATACGTGTTCCAAACCAGTTGTAACTGCTGCTGAGCCTCACTTGGCACTTTTTTGTTTGTTTGACAGAAGTCATTTTATGCTTAATCAAAGTGTGTTGATAACTAGATTCAAGGGCCCACTTTCAAAAGACGGAAAAAAGTCTGCTCTGAGCTAGTTGAAGCTGAAGAGACACAGTTGTAGTACACTACATGAGATCCTCAAACTGGAGCAGCCTTGCAGTATGGCTGTCTCCAATCACACATCGTAATGACACCAATGTATCACCTCCGACATTATTTCCATGGGATAATAAGGGAAAAATTCCAAAGATAATTTTATTTGTTTGCCATTTAAATTATGTATAACATTTAATTTAATGAACAGACAGAAATTAGATATACGCTAAAAAATACAAAGAGAATATTGTACAGAAACAGAGTGGAAGTAAGACCAGCTAAATTGAGTCCAGGGGGTCCACAGAAAAGACTTCTCCATGATAGTTATAATAAAGACACAGAGGTTTAGTTATAAATCCACAATACTACCATGCCATACATTTAAAAAATAATGTTAAATGATTCGTATCCCATTAATAATGCCATGACAAATACAGCAAGGATGAACAACACAGACAGTATTGTCAAAATGAGTAAAAATTGAAATGTTGAATGTTTTGTATTTGTAGACACAAATAGGATAATGTTTCCAAACAGTATCACTTCAGTTAACATTCATCATTTCCCTGGTCCCATTTCAAAAAAATCTTCATCTATATTTTTTCATTAGTTCCCATGCAGTGCAATTCCTTTTAAAAATGCCAGTTGATTCGTTTGTTGGGTGTGGTGTGACAAAGGCAGTAAAGGATTTGTGGCCATTTCATTGGAAAGTTAAGGATCGCTGCCAGCTGCAATACCAGTTATTCTTCTTTCACCAATTACTTCCAGTGACATTTGGGTTTGATGCAATAACTGAGCACAGCTGGATTCTAAAGAAGTGGTTCTTTAACTTCACATTCACTGGAGTTTTGTGATCAAACAAGATACTCTGACAAATATTTAAAACGAAAATAAATCAGGTGACATACATTCACACATACAAATTACAACAACTGCCTCATGGGTCACATACCATAAGCAGCAATAAAAAAAAGCTCAATTTCACCCCGACAGACACAGGCTGTGTTACATAAAAAAAAAGAGAAATCAATGGTTTGAGGGAGAATTGTATTTTCACTCGGAGTAAAAAGCTCTGGAACTGCCAGGAAACATGAAATTTCAAACTGTGTCTTCATATGAAAGCTTTGCCCCCTGACCACTTGTATACTATATTTTTTATTTTCATGGCTTACATCATTTCAAAGACATTAATTCTGCACTCAATAGGCAGAAAAATAGCAGAGAGAACTGCAGGTCCGTGTTGGACAGCTGAACAACTGTACACAAACTGTATATTTGAGAAGCTAGCACCATCTGTTGAGCAAAGAGGAAATGACTCTTGAATTTGTGGGCCGATTGTCTCATCCAGCCCCTGAACACACTGTTGTACACTGTAGTCTTTGATCACACACCCTCAGCCATAATAATGCTCTACTAACCCCTCAGAACACAGTATGATATAACTGAGTTGAATTAGCTTTCTTAACCTCGATCAGCTTGCCACAGTTCACTTTGATATAAGCAGTGAAGCTCAGACGTCGTGTGTGATAATTATCACAAAACACTCCTGGCAGAAAATATAAAGTCTCTGAGGGGGGCTTTCAGAGAGGTGATTGGTACATCCACTATAGCAATCAAGTTAACAAGATTTGAGCACAGTTAGTAAAATCATGCACCACTGTTGAATCAGTAAAATTGTCTCTGTGCATGTACTACACAGCAAAGAGCGAGCACGTGTTTCGGATTCGTTTTACAGAAAGGATCCTAAAGATGCGTCTGAGATTTCTAGCTTTTAAACTTGTCTGAAGCAGCTCGTACTCAGGCTCAACACGTCTCCTGCGAGCTCATAAACAGCATACATAGCGCTAAAGCACCTAACGAGAACACATCACAAAGTCAGTAAGTCACATGCATAACCATCGCTGCGTGCTTAGTGATCATTTTGAGCCGAATATTTGTTAGCTTCATTGTCAGAAATGTCCTCACCCTGGCATCTTAGAAATCCTTGCTGAGCTTTTCCAACAGTCCAAAGGTTTAAGTGCCCAGAGTTGAGTTTGATTCCCAAAACCCAAAGTTCATGTGCCTGTTTTTCATCTCCAAAGCTTGAGAGCAGTCATAAAATATGTCCTCAAGGGTGATGTCTTTTTTTTTTTTCTTCATAGATCCCAAAACTTAGTGCTTAGCCTAATGAGCTATAACTACTGTTTAGTGTTTTTCACTAGAAACAGATTTGAGAGATTTGTCAGTGCCCAGCAGTCATATAAAGCCCAGAGGAGACTTTGCCTCCCATCTCTGGTAAAAGGTGATCCTTTGTGTCCAATATTACACATTTGATGACAGCCACAATCCAGATACTTCACTAAAGACGCTCAAGAAACAGTTCAATTCAGATGTGTGAGTAGCTGGCAGGCGTGGTATATCCTTTATGTCCAGATCTCAGTTGGGACCATGGCCTCCTTTGTTCCAACAGAGGGCATGAGGTTCTGCTCAGACAGGAAGTCCAGAGGAAACTGGACCAGGAAGCCTCGGATTTTGCGCAGCTCCTCCTGAGCGCGGGCCAGGTCAGTCTGGGCCAAGCCTGGTTTGGACTGGTACTGCTCCAGCTCGGACATGTTCCTCACCAGGGACGAAGGAAGGCAACGAAACACCTGCGGCAAAAAGTACATACATTATGTACCGGAAACATACTGCTGTATTTAACTGAAGCGAATGTGTTTAGCTATTTTTGCCTCTTGGGTTGTTGGGTGTTTAGCTGGACTGTCATGGTTGATGGTGAAATATATTATAAGCTACTGGATGGGCTGCAATGATATTTGGGCTTTATTATATATGTTTATTAAATAGGCAATATGTGTGAATGATGTCTAAATTACAGTACTTGTCATAATGTTCTCGACACCATCTGGCACATGTGCTAATTCCTCAGTCTGAAGACTTAATTCTTTTTTGAAAAAGTAACCATCGTGTCCACTCATACCTTTTCATAAATAGTGGCGTTGCGGCCAGCTGTGGTCATCCACACTTCCTTATAGAAGCGATCACTGATGGGGTCACACAGGTCAATACTGGAGTCAGTGTGTCCACCAAGGATAGTGCTGTAGAGGGAGGAAGAGAATAGAAACAAGAAATGCAGTACATTTAAAAGAAAGTTAAAAAGAAAATAAACTTATACAGAAAATGATACTTTATTCACATTATGTTTCTGTCAGATGGAGCCAAAACAAAACAACAAAACTTTTGCATAAAGACTCCCATCGGATCTTCTTAACCACAACTCTCTCTCTCTTCCTCTCTCATGTTCACAAACACACCTGAAGCATTCGAGGCGAAGCTGGAGCGCGTAGGGTCCAGCTTCATACTCCTGTCCATCCATCACCGCAGCAACCTTTTCTGTGTCCTCAACAATCACTGCCACCTCGCTGTCGCGTTTACCCAGCATGCTTCTGTCGTTGATGTTAGCAGAGCCTGAAACAAACGCACAAACAAAGGATGGAAACTGAATATCAAGCAAGCTCTTTAAGCTATTTAAGCAAATTTAATACTTATATAGTAATGGATTTCCACTGGAGACTGCATGCCATACACAGTCATACACAACAGCCATCTTTATTTGACTCATTATTATTGCCTGTAGAAATACAGGTGAATACAGAGTGAAAAGTTAGAAAACTTAGAGAGAAAAGTAACACAGTTGTCCAGAAAAGAAAACAAGCAAAGGAGAGTCTTTCAGCTTTTTGGTGTGTTCTTGGTTTGTTGCTTGTTGTTGAGAGAACGAGCTCTGCATTATCAGCCAGCAGAGGGCACAGCAGAGCTACACTGCAGCAGTCACCGCATATTTAAACAGTATTTGTATGCACATTTGTTAGCTGCACACATGGTCAAAGATAGAGAAATAAAGAGAGGTTTATCACATTTCCATGGTGTCAAGTCAGAGAAGGCTTTTTGCCTGAAATAGCAGTGAGTGAAAACAACATGAGAAGAGAAAAAAAAAAAAGAGACAGAATGTGAGAGAGCAGATGAGAGACTAACCGATGATGACTGTGTTGTCGTCAGCGATGAGCATCTTGCTGTGGACGTAGATGAGCTCTGTGACCAGACGTCCCTCTAGCTCGGCGTGAGTCCGCAGACCAGCGAAAGAGATGTAGTTCATCCAGTGGTCATCCACTGGGAGAGGAGAGGAGAAACAGAAAAATCAGAGCAGTGGAGGATGAAATTAGGAGAATTAACAGTTTATCAGCTGTAATTTTAATATTAGGTATAAAAAGATTTGATGTTATAATTCATTCTTGTACTTACTCTCCTTTTTCAGCTGGGAGATGATGGAGTATTCTCCTCTGATCATGGTTCTGAGGAGGCAGGAGATAAAAACTCATCAAAAAGTAAATGAATATTGCATAAGTACATCCTTGACAGATATTTAATACAAAGGGATTCCAATGACACTTTCACATCTACTATCTCATTTCCCTTCTCTCTTCCTCATTCAACATATAACTTATTAAAGTGTCACGTGATTCACCTGTAGTTGAAGTGCATGACAGCCTGGATAGCGTTCCCTCCCCCTGTGGTGATGTCTCCCTCAAAGCCAGGAAGCAGAGGGGTGACCACATACACTCGGTACTTCTTACCCTCCCTGTGAGCAAACACACACGCCAGTTACATAAAGGCACCAATGTCAAGCCGTGAGAAGCAGAAGTAGAAGAACAGAGAGGACTAATCTTGTGTGCATATACATGAAACATCCTTCCTATGGTCATGAGCACAAACAAATGGTTTGAATAAAGAGAAGTACTTGTGCGCCCTAATGATCCTCTCGATGATGGCGTCTCCGATCTTGTTGTAGACCGTCCTGTTGTCGGCGCAGCTGATGAAGAACTGGTTCTGATAGGAGGGGAGAGAAAGGAGGGACACAAATTATAAGTGACAAAAAAAAAACTTCTGAAATCATATTAAAGTACTTATCTTTTATTCTCATATGCTGGCCTCACTGCTGGTTTACCTCTATGTAGATGTAGTGTTTGCTCTTGGCAATGACCTGGATGTAGGCATTATGAATGGACTCCTCGTGGTACTTTATGCCTGCCGACCAGTCTGCTGCTGACCGCAACACCTCGTACACACAGGCAAAGGATTATTACAGCAGTAAAACATTTTGCACCTCATTCATGATAGCTGTAACCATATGAACGAACATGTGTGGCTAATACTCTCCAATGCTGTATATATAAATACTAACTAACATTTCTAGATAATATAGTTGTGTAATATTAGTGGTAGTGGTAGTATATATATGGAGCAGTTGTACATACTAAAACAGATGTATTAAATGGCACAGAGAAAACAAAAGAACACCTTGCCTTAGAACAAAACATCACGCACTTCTTATTTTAGTCAAGCTTTTCACTCAAAGGTCAGTTCCTTTCGGCTAAACCCCTGAGTGTCAGTCGCAAGTATAAATGTTTGTAGTTATATAACTTTTTGGTCCATGGAGAGTTTTTTAACGCTGTTCTCTTTTATCTTTTTCCAGCAGTGCTTGCAGACTGAGGATGTGGAAAGTAGTGCGGAGTAGTGGGAGTTTATTCTGCGTGTGTTCTTGTATTTTCTCTGTAATTTTCTTCCAGTGGTTCTTTTTAAGTTTGAATGGTCGGTTTCTGCACCGTTTTCTCATTTTATATAATTATAAAGAAAGAAAAAGAACATTTTCCACAATATAAATTAGTGGTAGTTGGTGCGTGCAGTTCTCTTACCTGCACTTTG
>NC_092024.1:17550249-17552749 GCF_042242105.1 Pempheris klunzingeri | reverse complement strand
TCTGGCGTAAGCCATTCAACTTTACCCTTTCATATATTCAGATTAGTAATTTATTCATTCATTCAGGTATTCAATGACTTTCAGTTCAAAAGGAAGCTATTCAGTCTGGCGTAAGCCATTCAGCAGCCAGCAGAGAGCATTCACACCGCAATTTCTTCAGAAATTGCACTTTCTAGTTTGACTTATTCTTCTTCTTCCGTAGCAAAATTTCACGGCGCTACTCCTCCCAGAGCTTTCGCACCACACGCACAAAAAACGCACCAAAACGTGCGGCTCGGCGGCGGTCGAGTTGCTATGACTTTTCCAAGTAATCGAAAAGCACGTTTTGGCGCAACGCGGCAAAACGTGTGCCAAAAATCGCTCCATACAAAGTCAATGAGGAGCTAGAGTGGGTGATGTCATCGCTAGAGTGGAGAGGAGCAGAAAAATCGTCTGAAGATTTTGTGAAAAACTCGCTCTCATGCCCACAGCGTGTCACTCAGACTCACTATCTATACAGAAAAACGTAGGACTGCTCGGGCTGGTCGCAACGGTGTGACTTCAGACACACAGAAACGCACGCAGCTCCCGCTACGAGCCTCCAAGCGACGGAAACTGACAGGAACTGCCGCATTAAGTGCCATGTTAACTGGCAGCTCAAATCTGAGGAGGGAGGGAGACGCAACCACTTTTCTAACCTGCTCCAGCTCTCTCATTTCACAAGTTAGAGACCTCAAAACTACACGTACGTGTTCAGCAGACCCTCCTCTGTCAAATGGTTCACACGCCAAAGCTCTGACACTCAAGTAAAACCCTCATTTTCAGAGGCATATCACAGCTCAAATCTCCATGAAAAGAGCTGTGTCTCCCCAGAGTGGCTCATTAGGCAACATCACCATAGCAACCATCAGGTGATGAGTGACCTCTGAGCCCCACAGAGACACTGAGCATGCTCAGTTGGTGGGAATCAGGTGATACACACACACACACTCAAACACACTCACACACTCACTCTCTCACACACACACACACACACACACACACACACACTCACACAGACATACATACATACAAACAACTACATGTGTTGACTCACAACAGTCACAGGAACTCTGCCAGAGACCAGCAGAGATTTGAACTGAACAAATTGAACTGTCACACATACACTCACATTCACACACACCCTCACTCTCACACACATACACTCACACTCACTCTCTCTCTGTCTCACACACACACACACACACACACTCACTCATACACACTCACTCTCACACACACACACACTCACTCTCACACACACACTCACTCACACTCACTCACTCACTCATACACACACACACACACACATTAATGCAAACAGACATTGCGGGGACATTAGTGTGCTAACATAAATTGCGGGGACATTAGTGTGCTAACATACATTGCGGGGACATTAGTGCACTAACGGACATTGCGGGGACATTAGTGCGCCCGTAAACAGACATTGCGGGGACATTAGTGCGCCCGTAAACGGACATTGCGGGGACATTAGTGCGCTCGTAAAAAGACATTGCGGGGACATTAGTGCGCTAACCGACATTGCGGGGACATTAGTGCGCCCGTAAACAGACATTGCGGGGACATTCGTGCGCTAACAGACATTGCGGGGACATTAGTGCGCCCGTAAACAGACACAACAGTCACAGAAACTCTGCCGGAGTCCGATTTTCAAAATAAAAGCCCTGTGTTTTTCAAAATAAATTTCATCAGATTGTTCATCTGTACATCACTCAACTTCAACTGGACTCACGGTGACCTTATCAAAATAAAAGCCCAGTAATTTTCAAAACAAATTTCCTCAGATTGTTCATCGGTACATCCTTCAACTTCAATTTGTGCTGGTCGAAGACACTCACACTCACTCACTCACTCACTCACTCACACACACACACACACATACACACACTCACACTCACACTCTCTCTCTCTCACACACACACACTCACTCACTCACTCACTCACACAGACACACACTCACTCACTCACTCACACTCACTCACTCACTCTCACTCACTCTCTCACACACTCACACTCACTCACTCACTCTCACTCACACACTCACACACTCACACACACACACACACACACACACACACACACATACACACACTCACACTCACACTCACATACACACTCTCTCTCTCTCTCTCTCTCACACACACACACATTCACTCACTCACTCACTCACACTCAGACACACACTCACTCACTCACTCACACGTCTGAGCAATACGGACGTCGCACGCACCACGGCGGCCCCCGCCTAAAATTTCTGCGGGAAATTTTCTAGTTAGGGGGCCGCTTGCAAGCAAGGCCCACTATTATTATTCTCCATACTTATTAGGGGGCCGCTTGCAAGCAAGGCCCACTATTGTGCCAGCTATGCAAAGCATAGGGCACAATAGTGGGCCTTGCGAAGCAAGGCCCACTATTATTATTCTCCATACTTATTTGACTTATTCTTCTTCTTCCGTAGCAA
>NC_092024.1:17482749-17505249 GCF_042242105.1 Pempheris klunzingeri | reverse complement strand
CGCTAATGGCTATCTAACGCTAACGTTGGCGTTTTTAACAGCTAGCCGTTAGCGCCATAGCTAGCCTTAGTGTCATAGCTAAGGCTAGCTATGACGCTAACGTTAGCATGGCGCTAGCGCTAGCGTCATGCTAACAGCTAGCATCTGACAATGACTGTGCTTTTTCCAGCACGGCATTAGCTAACTGTCAACCGTTAGCAGTTAACTGCTATCAGAGACAAAAGAGCCAGTACTGAATATAGCAAGGATTCAAGGAACTTTATTTGTCATACCAACACACATTTAGACATGGGGAGGTATGAAATTACATTCTCAGGTCCTGTTTTAAGCCAAGATAAACATGAAATAACAAACAAAATATAGAAAATAGAGGTCCTATATCAAGTAAAATAGAAGTATTTGCTCCAGGTAGGTGTGTGTGTGTGTGTGTGTGTGTGTGTGTGTGTGTGAGATCGACAGAGCAGCACCAGAGTTCAGCAGTCTAAGAGGTTCTGGAAATAACCTGCTCCAGATGCAGCCGGCTGCCCGAGAGGAGAGGGTCAAAGAGAGTCTGTGCAAATAATAAATATGAATAAATAAATGAATAATAAATATTGTGTGTTTTGGATGTCTGTGCTGAATTGAAATATGTACTGGGTTTATGTCCATTCTTTGACTCGTTGACAATGACACCTGCCACAGCTGAGATTTAGCAATAAGTGCTAGCTGTCTAATACATGTGGTCAGACAGAGAGAGAAGACAAGTGTGAAATCTTGTGTTTTGTCTTTTAGACAAGAAAGAGCTGGGGTAGGTAGTGTAGGTGTGTGGGTGGGTGTGTGTGTGGGATCGACAGAGCAGCATCAGAGTTCAGCAGTCTAAGAGGTTCTGGAAATTAGCTGTTCCTCAGCCTGCTGGTCTGCCTCCAGGTTCTCCAGACGCAGCCGCCTGCCCAAGAGGAGAGGGTCGAAGAGAGTGTGTGCAAATAATAAATAAATGAATAATAATTGTGTGTTTTGGATGTCTGTGCTAAATTGAAACGTGCTGAGTTCATGTCCATTCTTTGACTCATTGACAGTGACACCTGCCACAGCTGAGATTTAGCAATAAGTGCTAGCTAATACATGTGGTCAGACAGAGAAAGAAGACAAGTCTGAAATCTTGTGTTTTGTCTTTTAGACAAGAAAGAGCCCCAATACCGACCAAGACTCTTCTCTCACGTAAGCGAGCAGTTACTCTCTTGAACTCTGTGTTTAACTAGCTTGGTAGCTAGATTAGCATTTTCTAATTTAAACATTAGAAGGGAAAAATGTGGGGCCTGTGGTGTGATTGGGAGCAATGGCTACAGGCTAATTAGCATGACAAAGCAGAAACACAGTCTGACTCCTCTAATGTCAGCCATTTTGTCTCTTAATGCCAGCCATTTTGTCTTCTAATGTCAGCCATTTTGTCTTCACTGTGATTAACCAGCTTAGAGTCATCAGGACTGTAATATTAATAGTGATAATGTCTTCATACCTGTTATGACAAAAATATGTCCTTTTCATTTGACTATATGGTCATTAGTATTTTATATTGAGTAGCAAATTCACTTTATTTTCTGTCTTTTTCAGGATTGTCCAGCATCTTCACAACAGATAAGCCTCAGCTTTCACTGTCCAGCATCTTCACAACATATAAACCTCAGCTTTCACAGTTACACCACATTTATTATTTAGGATAAGAAAGTATCAGATTAAGTTAGGTTGAGAGTAGATTAGTTTTATAGTTAATATAGTTTCTCTCTCTCTCACACACACACACACACACACACACACATACAAACACTTGTACCCTGTTAGCTTAAACTATTGCAGACTAGTTTAGGTCAGAGTTCTGAGTGCTATAATTGTTGTTGAAAATAATATATACTAACATTTCTTGGTGAGTTTCTCTCTGTTTAGGGATCCTGTGAGTTCCTGTGTATTTAGGTAAGTTAACTGAAACCTCCTTTCAAGAGTAGTACTCCTTTTTTAAAAGGACATGTTGTAGATGATTTCATGACTAGCTCATGACACCCAGTCTAATTTCAAGTCCACATTTTTACCACACTAGACATTTTAAAACAAACTAAAATCTTTGTGAAAGTACATTAAAAGTTGCACAAATGAGTGCTTGACCATCATCAGTCTAAACATAGACAGATTTCACTGACGTCTTTGCAGTGTGTCATATGTTAAATGTCTTAGTCAACTCTGAAGACCCACTTTGGTGTGTGCCAGAAAAAAATGCCATTTGACATCTTTAGAGTGTGCTGAATTTGTATGGTAAAATTATATTGCAGGGTACGTGAGACGACGAAGACCAGGGCAAGGCCACGTGTGACCGGGAAGACCAGTGCACAGCCACGTGTGAGCGGGGAGACCAGTGCATAGATTTAACACAATTCGGATTTCTCATCTTGGTGAGTGTCTTCGAAGATACGACAATTTGGCTTACTGTGCTATTGTACTTCTTTTGTGTTTATCTTCTATTTGTTTTTGATGGGCTTCTGTGATGAACATCTACTGGACACAGACGCTACAAACTTGAGTGTTCAAAGGTATTTTGTTATATACTTCACATCCCATTTAAAATGTATTTTCTTTGCTTTTTAAAATAAACAATATAGACTAACAACACTGAATTGAAATGTGGTTAGAATTATTTTTCATCCAAAACTTTTGTCCAAGATGCCGAGGAAGGGCAAGAGATCGCAGGCACAAAAAGTCCGCTGGACAAAGTTCAACCTGGCAGATCCTTCCCCTGTCAGCCCACCCCCTGTCAACCAAGAGGTAACTAAACAATAAATAGAAACCTTTCGGTCAAACTTAACACAGTTCAATTATCTGCAATGTTTGACATGATTTGACTGAATGAGTTTGGTATCATGTGTCATCAGGTTTGCCAAACTCAGACACCCCCACAGCTAAAAAACGTCTGGTTGACAAACAATGAACCCTCCTGGCACCGTTCTCCAGCTAAAAAGGTAGGTTTTTTTCCCCCTCACACTCTGGTACATCTCTACTATACACAGTGTCTTCAGTTTCAAAAACTTGGTATCGTGTCATCAGGTTTGCCAAATTGAGACACCCCCACAAGCAAAAAATGTCTGTTTGACGGACGATGGACCCTCCTGGCAACGTTTTCCAGCTAAAAAGGTAGGTTTTTCCCTTCATACTCTGGTACATGTCTAAAGTACAGTCCTACCAGGACATACAATATTAGGAGAGACATAGCAAGTATAAGTATTAGGAGAAACCAGACCCCTGGCTCTGACTGGGTTCCTAAAGTGAAAACCTGAAGGGATGGACATTTCTCACACATACAACAATTTTATTTATTTACAACAACATGTATTTATTTATATATTTAAAACAGCTAACTGTAGTGAAAAAAAACTGTTATATAGAGAAAAAAACATCTCTCCACAACGTCTTCAGTTTCATAAACTTGTCTCTTATCATGTGTCATCAGGTTCCCCAAACACCTCCACAGCCAAAAAATGTCTGGTTCACGGACGATGGACCCTCCTGGCACCGTTCTCCAGCTAAAAAGGTAGGTTTTCCCCCTCACACTCTGATACATCTCTACTATACACAATGTCTTCAGTTTCATAAACTTGGTATCATATGTTATCAGATGGCTGAAAGACAGACACCTCCACAACCAAGAAGCTTCCTGATAATGGATGATGCACCATCTTGCTCCAGTTATCCAGCTACAAAGGTAGTTCTGGGTGTTGCTGCGTCTGTGTGTTGCTTGGCAACCATTCCGCTAAATGTTGCTGAAGAACTACATTGCTTGGCGGAAGAATGATTATTTGATCAATAAATTATGGCACTTTTCAATCATCTGAGAGGAGAACACACAACACACATGAAATCTCTCATGTGAAATAAGTTACATAATTTTAAGTTTGGCACAACATGTTCATGTAGGAGACTATAGCCAAAAGCTCCCCGAAAAGGTAGGTTTGCAGTGCCTTTGAGTGAAATGCTAATGGTGTAAATAAAATGACCCAGAACATAATTGTAACATTCAATACTATTTATCCACAGTGAAAAACTACAAGTAAATAAGTCACGTGACAAACTCAAAATGTGTGACTGCCTCTAAGGTATACTGTTAACAGCGCTCAGTCTCCACTTAGAACTCGCTAATATAGTTGCATAGAGACATGGGAAATAGTTAGCATTAGCTTTTAAAGGACGACTTGTGTTCCTTTCTGGGTTTTTCAAACAAAAATCTTTTTTTTAATGTGTAAGTTGACAAACTGAATTAATTAAATGTAGTAATAATATCAATAATAATAATAATGATAATCGTTTTTTTTTTTCAACCATATTTTGATCAGCTTCACCACTCGGCACAGCCACAGACTGTGAGAGCAAGTCATTCTCAAAGTGATGAGAGATACGACCAATTCTCAAGAAATCATCAGTGCACCTGTAATGCTCTCACATTTCTGGCCTACCACAGCGAGGGATTACAGTTCAACACAACCTACCTCGACAGAGTGCTTGAACAGGGAGATTCGCTCTATGTTGGTACCAAAAGCCAGCTTCTGTTGGATAAAAGCTTTGTGGATGACCACCTGACAGTGGAGGAAATGCCAAAGCAAGTTGTAACAGACACAAATCTCTACAGTGTACGCATGTCTTCCGTGAGGTGTGGACTCCTGACGGCCCAAAAAGAAAGCTTTGGTGGTACCTTGCCTCTTGACACACAACTTGAGTGTCTGACATCAGAAGTCTCCCATGCTTTTCTCATTGTATCACCCGAGTGCATTGCAGTGTTTCGCGACAACACAGGGCGATACGGAGTGTTCGATTCACACTCAAGAAGTGCAGCAGGCTTGCCCCACCCAGATGGAACTGCAGTTATGCTAACTTTCAATCTGCTGAGTGACATGATCACTCACCTGCACAAGCTGTTTCAAGGCCGTGGTGCCTATGCCAGCTATGAGTTTGTGCCTGTTTCTTTTGTTCCTGACAACAATTCCAGTGACCGTCCTGCACAGCCAGCTGATGGGACCATCACACAAACAGCTACGGCTATTTCAATTGTGCCTCAGTCAGAAACAACTGCCCAAACACAAGAAGCCAACTCACAAACTACTTTTTGCATACCACAAGCAGAAGTATGTGTGGAAGCCCACAAACCAAAGAACAATGGAGGCAAAGGACAACCAAAAAATCTGGAATTAAGTCTGGATCCAAAACTAAATAAACAACAGCGAATTAAAGCTATGAGCAGAACACGTACAAATAAAAAGCAAAATGTACAACCTGAACAGAAATCTACATCTCATGGACTGAGAAGCAAAAAAAGAAACCAAGATGAGAAAAACAAATATGCCAGCTGTTCAGAGTTTCGCATGAAGAAAGTGCGGG
The DNA here is from genome assembly GCF_042242105.1 of Pempheris klunzingeri. Taxonomy (NCBI): domain Eukaryota; kingdom Metazoa; phylum Chordata; class Actinopteri; order Acropomatiformes; family Pempheridae; genus Pempheris; species Pempheris klunzingeri. The sequence continues at coordinate 17,499,858 of NC_092024.1, read as the reverse complement.
CGATGAAAACTAAATATGCCCAGGACTGTCATCACCGCGAACAAAAGCTGTTGTCATCCAAGCATCATTATGCTGACCCTCGTGTTCAAAACAAAAAGAAACTACGCATTGTAAGAAGATATCGCACAGATCCTGATTTTCAGAGTCGACAGAAAAGATATATTACAATCAGGTACAACACAGACCCTGATTTCCAGGCCAGACAAAAGGAATACATTACAAACAGGTACAATGCAAATCTGAATTTTCAGAACTGTCGCAAAAAATACTTGGCCCAGAGATATGCCTGCAACCAGGACTACAGGCAAAAACGAAAACAGTCTCTTCAAACCAAGTATCACAGTGACCCAGCCTTCAGGCTGCGTCACATACAGCGCTGTAGCCAGCACAGAAGAAACACGTTGGGTACAACTGCTGCATTGCACATTCATCACAAGTTGCAGTGTGCACTGAGACTGAAAAGGAAATACAGACAGATCATGATCCACTGCCATCAAAATCCACAGCCTGAGGTACAACCCCAACCTCTCATTGACAGTGTCATGCAAGCTGCCATAACTTTATTTCGTCAAGTAATTCAGCATGGACCCACCTATGTCTGTACAGTGTGCCACAGGACTCTGTTTCCTAATCAAGTCAAGCGTTGCAACAGGTCAAAATATGTCAAAAACATTCCTGTAGTAGATGCTTGCTTAACAGGAAAATATGTTCATGTTTGTGACACTGAATGCTCGCCTGTCTGTACCACTCCACGAGAGAGAATGCAGGAGTGGATTTGCCCTACTTGTGACAGCCACCTGAGCAGAGGAAGCATGTCTTCTGTTGCAGTGGCAAATAAACTGGAGCTGGCCCCAATCCCCCCAGAATTGGCTGAACTGAATGTGCTCGAAAGACAGCTCATTGCCAAAATCTTACCTTTTGCCAAAATAGTTGCATTGCCCAAAGGACAGCAAAGAGCAGTACACGGTGCTGTTGTGTGTGTCCCGTCAGAAGTGCAATCAACAGTGAACTGTCTTCCGAGACCCAGCAACGAAGCCCAGTTGTTGCAGGTCAAACTCAAAAGACGCATTAAGTACAAGGGACATCAATACTTTTACACCGTCAACATGAAAAATGTGCTAGTGGGACTGAGAAAACTGAAAGAGATGCATTCAGAATACAAAGATGTATCTATAGATGAAAATGCCACATTCAGCAGTCTCACAGATGATCCCCCAGAAATGGAAACCACTGCAGATGCAAACACAGAGCAGGCCAAGCAGTCCCCAAACCCAGAGAATGGACAAGAGCAACTGAGACCTGGTCTGGCTCTGGACACTTGCATGCAGCCAGCTGACATAGCACAAGAACTGTTATCATACGGTGACGGAATATTCAGCATTGCACCCGCCCAAGGAAACAAACCCGTTGGCTTCTTTTCCATACCTAAACTAGAAGCCATGGCCTTCCCTGTGCAGTTCCCAACAGGACAAAACACATTTGATGAGGTCAGAAAACTGAAACTGTCCCCGAGCATGTACTTTAATGCAAGACTGTTTTGTGCAGATACCCGTTTTGCAAATGACCAGAGTTACCTGTTCTTCGCACAGTTTGTGACAGAAACACACATGGCTAAAAACAGCATGTCCATTCAAATGCGTAAAGGCAAACCGATCACCGGAGCAGGTCAAAGGATTTCCAACAGAATGCTCCAAGATAAACACGAGCTGGAAAAACTGATCAACAACAAAGAGGCGACGCGCTTCATGCAACCTCTGAGAGGCACTCCAGCTTATTGGGAAAAAACACTGAAAGATCTCAATGCTATGGTCAGACAGTTGGGCCCGCCTACCTTCTTTCTGACATTTTCTGCTGCAGAAATGAGATGGCCTGAGGTCATTGAAGCCATTAAAGCCCAACAAGGTGAACAAGTTGACTTTTCAGAGCTGGACTGGAACGCAAAATGTGACATTCTGCGAAGCAACCCCGTCACAGTAATGCGGCTGTTTGAGAAAAGAGTCGATGCTCTGATGTCAAATCTGATCCTGTCACGCGCACAGCCCATTGGCGAGGTGGAGGACTTCTTCTATCGCGTGGAGTTCCAAGCCAGAGGAAGTCCTCATATTCACTTACTTGTTTGGATCAAAAATGCCCCCCAGTTTGGAGAAGATGATGACAAAGACGTCATCGACTTCATTGACAAGTACATAACTTGCCAAATGCCTGACATCGATGCAGACCCTGAGCTCAACAAGATTGTGTCAGAGGTTCAGGTTCACAGCAGAAATCATTCGAAGTCATGCAGGAAAGGCAATGTGCTGTGCAGATTTGGGTTTCCAAAACTACCCACAGACAAAACCATCATCACCTTCCCAGATGACATGATGTGTGATGATGATGAAGATGGAAACCAGCAAAGCAAAAGTGGGAAAGACAAAGACGGCAAGCCTAAGAAAGCAAGAAAAAAGCGAGCACTTGGAAAGAGACAAAGGAACGCCAAAGCAAAACTACAACCACTGAGGAATTTGCTTAGTGACCCAGATGCCTCATTCGACAGCTTGTCAGAGCTGCTGCAAAAATGCAACTTGACCCCCGAAGAATACAAGCAATGTGTCAATGATCTAACCACTGGCAATGTGATTCTGCTGAAGCGTCATCCAAAGGAGTGCTGGGTCAATGGATACAATGCAAATCTGCTGAGAGCGTGGAACGCCAACATGGACATTCAATTTGTGCTTGACGAGTACAGCTGCCTCATGTACATGATGTCATATGTGTCCAAGCCAGAACACGAGATGACTGAGTTTCTGAATACAGTCATTCGTGATGTCCGTAAAACAGACGTGAACGAACGCGAAGAAATGAAGCAGATAATGCAGGCGTACGCTAAACACAGACAGGTCAGTGCTCAAGAGTCTGTGGCGCGCACGTGCAGCTTGCCGCTCAAAAAGTGCTCGCGTAATGTGGTGTTCATACAGACCGATGATGATGCGCTGAAAATGAGCCTTCCCATGAATCGGTTACGGGAAATGGCACCAGATGCAGAGGAAGTGTGGATGTCAGGAATACCAGAAAAATACACAGAAAGACCAGAAACCCCCGAGTTTGAACACATGTGTTTGGCTGAGTATGCTTCACAGTACAGGACCCTCTACGGTCGTCAAACTGAAGGCAAAAATGCCATCCCCCTTTTGCACGACAAAGGGCATATTCAAAAAAGAACTGTGGGAAAACCTGCCATCGTCAGATTTCCACGCTTCTCTGAAAAGAAAACACCCGAAAAGTTTTACGGGCGTTTGCTGAAACTGTACTTTCCACACAGATCAAATAACGACCTGAAAAACGAAGAGCACCCAACATATGAGCAGTTCTACAAAAGTGGACGCAAGTGGGGCTATGACGTACGTGTCCTGGTCGATGCCATGAAGAAACGATATGAAGGTCATGGCAAAAAAATTGAGAAGGCACTGGCAAAGATTCAACAGCAAGGGCCGATTCTTAATGCGTGGAACACTTTTGCACCCGAGGTTGAAGTGGATCGTTTGGAGTGTATTGCCGAGCAAGAGCCCCTAAATCCCAATGAGGAGAACGAGCGAGACAATGTACCCGACTACGATGCCATATGTGACAAGGGTGGAGTTCTTCCAGCAATAGAAGCCCCAAAGTTGAGCCCAGACTTTGTGAGAAAATTGTACCAAAGCCTCAACGAAGAACAGGCGTCCATATTCTACACTGTGCGCGAATGGTGCCTGAAGCGTGTCTGGGGCCACAATCCTGAGCAGTTCTTCTACTTTGTCTCAGGGGGAGCTGGCTGTGGAAAATCGCACGTCATCAAGTGCATATATGAGGAGACGACAAAGATTCTGCGACAACTTCCGAGATTCCGCAACGAAGCAGACATGTCCAGGCCTGCGGTGCTTCTGACTGCATTCACTGGCACGGCGGCTTTCAACATCTCAGGAAAAACCTTACACTCCATCCTGAAACTGCCACGAAGTCTGAAAGCGCCATATCAAGGACTTGGAAATGCACTTGATGAAATGAGAGCGACGCTGTCAAATGCAGACATTCTGATAATAGATGAAATCTCCATGGTTTCCAAAGAGTTATTCGCATATGTCCACTGGAGATTTCAACAGATCAAAGGTAACAAGAAACCTTTTGGAGGGATGTCTGTCCTAGCAGTGGGAGACTTCTACCAACTGCCGCCCCTTGGTAAAGCTAAACCACTGTGCGTGTATGAAGGCGACGTGCTCGACCTCTGGAGAGACAACTTTCAGATGGTCATCCTGACACAGATCATGCGCCAAAAAGATGATCTGGCTTTTGCGCAGCTCCTGAACAGACTGAGGGTGAAACTGAAGTCAGATGCGCTCAGCAATGATGACAGAACATTGCTCACCCAGGCTGTCCACGATGTCAAGGACTGTCCACTTGATGCCCTGCATATCTTTGCAACAAACAGAGAGGTTGATGACCACAATTCCGCAACCGTGGCTGCTCTCCATTCTGACTTTGTAAACATACAAGCAGAAAACTACAAAAAAGACACCACCACAGGGGCAATGATCCAGGCGCGGGGCATCAAAGGCAGAAAAACAGATTTGCCAGACAACATAATGGCTGCTCAAGGAGTACGCGTTATGATGATCAGGAATCTGGATGTGGAGGATGGGATTGTCAATGGCACTTTTGGTACGCTTGCCAACATAGTGACAAAAGAGCAAAATGGACAAAGGACAGTCACACTCCTTGGTCTCCGATTGGACAATCCCGCTGCGGGACAAAGATTCCGCAAAAAGATACTGGGGAAGACGGACAACTTGGTGTACATAGAAAGAAGTGAGGAGCACATGAGCAAAAAAGGAGTGGTGCGAAGGCAGTTCCCACTTAAGTTAGCCTTTGCATGCACAGCTCACAAAGTGCAAGGCATGACAATGCAGTCAGCAGTTGTCAGCTTAAAGCGTGTGTTTGGACCTGGAATGTCGTACGTTGCCCTCAGCAGGACCACCTCACTTCAAAGACTGTACATCACAGATTTTCAGGAAAAGAAAATCTATGCCGATCCTGCAATCACAGCTGCACTGCAAAGTATGAGGCAAGTGTCATTCGACAGCACAAGACCACTGTTGCAGCATGTGAGATCGACAGAACAAACTGCCCGCCATTTCATCCTCATTCACCACAATGCACAAGGACTTCCAACTCACATTGAGGACATGAAGTGCCACCACGAACTGGGACTTGCTGACATCTTGTGCATTACGGAGACACATTTGTCTGGATCCTCTGTTGCCCCAGATTTTCAGTGGGAGGGATACAACGTGTTTGCACGTAGCAGACACGCTTCCTACGCCAACCATCCAAACATGGCACAAAAGGATGGAGGTGGAGTCGCAGTGTACTGTAAGAGCCATATTCAAGCAGAGGCTCGAAGGTACATGTACACCGATGTTAGTGATCTCGAGTTTGTGGTTGTCAAAGTTGAAGCCCCGGTCAGAGCGCTGATTGCAGCTGTTTACAGACCCCCAAACTTCAGTCTAGACAAGTTTTTGCCAAACATGAAAAGCCTTTTGGACTCTTTGGACATGATGAACCAGCAACCAGTCATTGTCTGTGGAGACTTCAATGAGGACCTTCTCAGCAAAGGAAAGAAGGCCATACAAGAGCTGCTCCAGTCCAGAGGCTACACACAACTTGTCACAGCTGCAACAACTGAAAAAGAGACACTCATTGATCACATTTACATATCCCAACCACACACCTGCCTCCAATCAGGTGTACTGCAGACCTACTACAGTTATCACAGTCCAGTTTACTGTATTTTAAGTCTGTAATAACCTCAGCAGCAACCTTTGTCAAACACATAATCATGTATTTGGAAGAAGTATCTTGCCAACAAATATGATCATGCTGTTGTGAAAAGGAACAAAAACAAGTGACATAAGGAGGAGAGAAAGCATGGGGGACAGAGGCACCAACAAAGAAACCAACATAACCTGCAGTGAGGACATGCAAATCAAAACAAACACAAAGTGCAAAAGTGGAAAAACCAGAAGCAAGTCCACACCAAAAAGCAAGACTATGAATGAAAACGTCAGCAAACACCATCTCCACACAAACAAGGGAGAAAGCAAAGGGGGCAGCAGAAACATCGTCTACAGTGACAACAAATCACTATTCCAGCGGTGCTGTGTCTGCAGGTGGAGAAGGAGGCGGCACCTCAAACGACAAAATGAGGTAAATGCTATGTAGTTGCACTACCAGAGTTGTCTTTGTTGTTGATCCTTGAGAAACATGAGACTAATGTGGCTTTTTTTCCTCTGTAGGTTCACTTCGGCAAAGGGGGACAGAGGCAAAATCCTGGCATGCAAACCTAAACAAACACAAAGTGCAAAAGGGGCAAACAAAAACAAGTCACTATTCCAGCGGTGCTGTGTCTGCAGGTGGAGAAGGAGGCGGCACCTCAAGCGTCAAAATGAGGTAATGTAGTTGCACTACCAGAGTTGTCTTTGTATGCTGTTCCCCCTTGAGAAACATGAGACTAATGATGCTTTTTTTTCCTCCATAGGTTCACTTTGGCAAAGGGGGCAGAGGCAAAATCCTGGCACACACACGCAAAGTGCAAAAGGATACAAAGCCAGCATCACCTACAGTGAGGCCAAAGCACTGTTGCAGTGATGCAATGCAGACACAGCATGCGAGGAGGTGGCACCTCACAGGAAGGAATGAGGTAAGTGCTATGTAGTTGCACTACACAGGGCTGTTGTTGTTGTTTCTTGAGAAACATAAAACTAATGTTGCTTTGTTTCTGTAGGTTCAGTTTGCTCAGCACAACAGGGTGACGGAGGCAGAATCCTGGCATGCAAACCGAAACTAACACAAAGCAAAAAAGGGGGCAGCAAAAACATCATCTACAGTGAAAACAAATCACTGTTCCAGCGGTGCTGTGGCATCTCAAAGGAAACAATGAGGTAAATGCTATGTAGTTGCACTACGCAGGGCTGTTGTCGTTGTTGTTCCTTGAGAAACATGGAACTAATATTGCTTTTTTTCTGTAGGTTGACTTTACAAAACACAACAGCGGCAAAGGGTGACGGAGGCAAAATCCTGACATGCAAACCTAAACAAACACAAAGTGCAAAAGGGGCAAACAAAAACAAGTCACTATTCCAGCGGTGCTGTGTCTGCAGGTGGAGAAGGAGGCGGCACCTCAAGCGTCAAAATGAGGTAATGTAGTTGCACTACCAGAGTTGTCTTTGTATGCTGTTCCCCCTTGAGAAACATGAGACTAATGATGCTTTTTTTTCCTCCATAGGTTCACTTTGGCAAAGAGGGCAGAGGCAAAATCCTGGCACACACACGCAAAGTGCAAAAGGATACAAAGCCAGCATCACCTACAGTGAGGCCAAAGCACTGTTGGAGTGATGCAATGCAGACACAGCATGCGAGGAGGTGGCACCTCACAGGAAGGAATGAGGTAAGTGCTATGTAGTTGCACTACACAGGGCTGTTGTTGTTGTTTCTTGAGAAACATAAAACTAATGTTGCTTTGTTTCTGTAGGTTCAGTTTGCTCAGCACAACAGGGTGACGGAGGCAAAATCCTGGCATGCAAACCGAAACTAATACAAAGCAAAAAAGGGGGTAGCAAAAACATCATCTACAGTGAAAACAAATCACTGTTCCAGCGGTGCTGTGGCATCTCAAAGGAAACAATGAGGTAAATGCTATGTAGTTGCACTACGCAGGGCTGTTGTCATTGTTGCTTCTTGAGAAACATGGAACTAATGTTGCTTTGTTTTCTCTGTAGGTTCACTTCAGCAAAGGGGGACAGAGGCAAAATCCTGACATGCAAACCTAAACACACACAAAGTGCAAAAGGGGCAAACAAAAACAAGTCACTATTCCAGCGGTGCTGTGTCTGCAGGTGGAGAAGGAGGCGGCACCTCAAGCGTCAAAATGAGGTAATGTAGTTGCACTACCAGAGTTGTCTTTGTATGTTGTTCCCCCTTGAGAAACATGAGACTAATGATGCTTTTTTTCCTCCATAGGTTCACTTTGGCAAAGGGGCCAGAGGCAAAATCCTGGCACACACACGCAAAGTGCAAAAGGATACAAAGCCAGCATCACCTACAGTGAGGCCAAAGCACTGTTGCAGTGATGCAATGCAGACACAGCATGCGAGGAGGTGGCACCTCACAGGAAGGAATGAGGTAAGTGCTATGTAGTTGCACTACACAGGGCTGTTGTTGTTGTTGTTTCTTGAGAAACATGGAACTAATGTTACTTTGCTTCTATAGGTTTAGTTTGCTCAGCACAACAGGGTGACGGAGGCAAAATCCTGGCATGCAAACCGAAACTAACACAAAGCAAAAAAGGGGGCAGCAAAAACATCATCTACAGTGAAAACAAACCACTGTTCCAGCGGTGCTGTGGCATCTCAAAGGAAACAATGAGGTAAATGCTATGTAGTTGCACTATGCAGGGCTGTTGTCGTTGTTGCTTCTTGAGAAACATGGAACTAATGTTGCTTTGTTTTCTCTGTAGGTTCACTTCAGCAAAGGGGGACAGAGGCAAAATCCTGACATGCAAACCTAAACACACACAAAGTGCAAAAGGGGCAAACAAAAACAAGTCACTATTCCAGCGGTGCTGTGTCTGCAGGTGGAGAAGGAGGCGGCACCTCAAGCGTCAAAATGAGGTAATGTAGTTGCACTACCAGAGTTGTCTTTGTATGCTGTTCCCCCTTGAGAAACATGAGACTAATGATGCTATTTTTTCCTCCATAGGTTCACTTTGGCAAAGGGGGCAGAGGCAAAATCCTGGCACACACACGCAAAGTGCAAAAGGATACAAAGCCAGCATCACCTACAGTGAGGCCAAAGCACTGTTGCAGTGATGCAATGCAGACACAGCATGCGAGGAGGTGGCACCTCACAGGAAGGAATGAGGTAAGTGCTATGTAGTTGCACTACACAGGGCTGTTGTTGTTGTTGTTTCTTGAGAAACATGAAACTAATGTTACTTTGCTTCTATAGGTTTAGTTTGCTCAGCACAACAGGGTGACGGAGGCAAAATCCTGGCATGCAAACCGAAACTAACACAAAGCAAAAAAGGGGGCAGCAAAAACATCATCTACAGTGAAAACAAATCACTGTTCCAGCGGTGCTGTGGCACGTCAAAGGAAGCAATGAGGTAAATGCTATGTAGTTGCACTACACAAGGCTGTTGTCGTTGTTGCTTCTTGAGAAACATGGAACCAGTGTTGCTTTGTTTCTGTAGGTTGACTTTACAAAACACAACAGCGGCAAAGGGTGACGGAGGCAAAATCCTGACATGCAAACCTAAACACACACAAAGTGCAAAAGGGGCAAACAAAAACAAATCACTATTCCAGCGGTGCTGTGTCTGCAGGTGGAGAAGGAGGCGGCACCTCAAGCGTCAAAATGAGGTAAATGCTATGTAGTTGCACTACCAGAGTTGTCTTTGTATGTTGTTCCCCCTTGAGAAACATGAGACTAATGTTGCTTTTTTTCTGTAGGTTCACTTTGGCAAAGGGGGCAGAGGCAAAATCCTGGCACACACACGCAAAGTGCAAAAGGATACAAAGCCAGCATCACCTACAGTGAGGCCAAAGCACTGTTGCAGTGATGCAATGCAGACACAGCATGCGAGGAGGTGGCACCTCACAGGAAGGAATGAGGTAAGTGCTATGTAGTTGCACTACACAGGGCTGTTGTTGTTGTTTCTTGAGAAACATGGAACTAATGTTACTTTGCTTCTATAGGTTTAGTTTGCTCAGCACGACAGGGTGACGGAGGCAAAATCCTGGCATGCAAACCGAAACTAACACAAAGCAAAAAAGGGGGCAGCAAAAACATCATCTACAGTGAAAACAAACCACTGTTCCAGCGGTGCTGTGGCATCTCAAAGGAAACAATGAGGTAAATGCTATGTAGTTGCACTATGCAGGGCTGTTGTCGTTGTTGCTTCTTGAGAAACATGGAACTAATGTTGCTTTGTTTTCTCTGTAGGTTCACTTCAGCAAAGGGGGACAGAGGCAAAATCCTGACATGCAAACCTAAACACACACAAAGTGCAAAAGGGGCAAACAAAAACAAGTCACTATTCCAGCGGTGCTGTGTCTGCAGGTGGAGAAGGAGGCGGCACCTCAAGCGTCAAAATGAGGTAATGTAGTTGCACTACCAGAGTTGTCTTTGTATGCTGTTCCCCCTTGAGAAACATGAGACTAATGATGCTTTTTTTTCCTCCATAGGTTCACTTTGGCAAAGGGGGCAGAGGCAAAATCCTGGCACACACACGCAAAGTGCAAAAGGATACAAAGCCAGCATCACCTACAGTGAGGCCAAAGCACTGTTGGAGTGATGCAATGCAGACACAGCATGCGAGGAGGTGGCACCTCACAGGAAGGAATGAGGTAAATGCTATGTAGTTGCACTACACAGGGCTGTTGGTGTTGTTGTTTCTTGAGAAACATGAAACTAATGTTACTTTGCTTCTATAGGTTTAGTTTGCTCAGCACAACAGGGTGACGGAGGCAAAATCCTGGCATGCAAACCGAAACTAACACAAAGCAAAAAAGGGGGCAGCAAAAACATCATCTACAGTGAAAACAAATCACTGTTCCAGCGGTGCTGTGGCACGTCAAAGGAAGCAATGAGGTAAATGCTATGTAGTTGCACTACACAAGGCTGTTGTCGTTGTTGCTTCTTGAGAAACATGGAACCAGTGTTGCTTTGTTTCTGTAGGTTGACTTTACAAAACACAACAGCGGCAAAGGGTGACGGAGGCAAAATCCTGACATGCAAACCTAAACACACACAAAGTGCAAAAGGGGCAAACAAAAACAAATCACTATTCCAGCGGTGCTGTGTCTGCAGGTGGAGAAGGAGGCGGCACCTCAAGCGTCAAAATGAGGTAAATGCTATGTAGTTGCACTACCAGAGTTGTCTTTGTATGCTGTTCCCCCTTGAGAAACATGAGACTAATGTTGCTTTTTTTCTGTAGGTTCACTTTGGCAAAGGGGGCAGAGGCAAAATCCTGGCACACACACGCAAAGTGCAAAAGGATACAAAGCCAGCATCACCTACAGTGAGGCCAAAGCACTGTTGCAGTGATGCAATGCAGACACAGCATGCGAGGAGGTGGCACCTCACAGGAAGGAATGAGGTAAGTGCTATGTAGTTGCACTACACAGGGCTGTTGTTGTTGTTGTTTCTTGAGAAACATGGAACTAATGTTACTTTGCTTCTATAGGTTTAGTTTGCTCAGCACAACAGGGTGACGGAGACAAAATCCTGGCATGCAAACCGAAACTAACACAAAGCAAAAAAGGGGGCAGCAAAAACATCATCTACAGTGAAAACAAACCACTGTTCCAGCGGTGCTGTGGCATCTCAAAGGAAACAATGAGGTAAATGCTATGTAGTTGCACTATGCAGGGCTGTTGTCGTTGTTGCTTCTTGAGAAACATGGAACTAATGTTGCTTTGTTTTCTCTGTAGGTTCACTTCAGCAAAGGGGGACAGAGGCAAAATCCTGACATGCAAACCTAAACACACACAAAGTGCAAAAGGGGCAAACAAAAACAAGTCACTATTCCAGCGGTGCTGTGTCTGCAGGTGGAGAAGGAGGCGGCACCTCAAGCGTCAAAATGAGGTAATGTAGTTGCACTACCAGAGTTGTCTTTGTATGTTGTTCCCCCTTGAGAAACATGAGACTAATGATGCTATTTTTTCCTCCATAGGTTCACTTTGGCAAAGGGGGCAGAGGCAAAATCCTGGCACACACACGCAAAGTGCAAAAGGATACAAAGCCAGCATCACCTACAGTGAGGCCAAAGCACTGTTGCAGTGATGCAATGCAGACACAGCATGCGAGGAGGTGGCACCTCACAGGAAGGAATGAGGTAAATGCTATGTAGTTGCACTACACAGGGCTGTTGGTGTTGTTGTTTCTTGAGAAACATGAAACTAATGTTACTTTGCTTCTATAGGTTTAGTTTGCTCAGCACAACAGGGTGACGGAGGCAAAATCCTGGCATGCAAACCGAAACTAACACAAAGCAAAAAAGGGGGCAGCAAAAACATCATCTACAGTGAAAACAAATCACTGTTCCAGCGGTGCTGTGGCACGTCAAAGGAAGCAATGAGGTAAATGCTATGTAGTTGCACTACACAAGGCTGTTGTCGTTGTTGCTTCTTGAGAAACATGGAACCAGTGTTGCTTTGTTTCTGTAGGTTGACTTTACAAAACACAACAGCGGCAAAGGGTGACGGAGGCAAAATCCTGACATGCAAACCTAAACACACACAAAGTGCAAAAGGGGCAAACAAAAACAAATCACTATTCCAGCGGTGCTGTGTCTGCAGGTGGAGAAGGAGGCGGCACCTCAAGCGTCAAAATGAGGTAAATGCTATGTAGTTGCACTACCAGAGTTGTCTTTGTATGCTGTTCCCCCTTGAGAAACATGAGACTAATGTTGCTTTTTTTCTGTAGGTTCACTTTGGCAAAGGGGGCAGAGGCAAAATCCTGGCACACACACGCAAAGTGCAAAAGGATACAAAGCCAGCATCACCTACAGTGAGGCCAAAGCACTGTTGCAGTGATGCAATGCAGACACAGCATGCGAGGAGGTGGCACCTCACAGGAAGGAATGAGGTAAGTGCTATGTAGTTGCACTACACAGGGCTGTTGTTGTTGTTGTTTCTTGAGAAACATGGAACTAATGTTACTTTGCTTCTATAGGTTTAGTTTGCTCAGCACAACAGGGTGACGGAGACAAAATCCTGGCATGCAAACCGAAACTAACACAAAGCAAAAAAGGGGGCAGCAAAAACATCATCTACAGTGAAAACAAACCACTGTTCCAGCGGTGCTGTGGCATCTCAAAGGAAACAATGAGGTAAATGCTATGTAGTTGCACTATGCAGGGCTGTTGTCGTTGTTGCTTCTTGAGAAACATGGAACTAATGTTGCTTTGTTTTCTCTGTAGGTTCACTTCAGCAAAGGGGGACAGAGGCAAAATCCTGACATGCAAACCTAAACACACACAAAGTGCAAAAGGGGCAAACAAAAACAAGTCACTATTCCAGCGGTGCTGTGTCTGCAGGTGGAGAAGGAGGCGGCACCTCAAGCGTCAAAATGAGGTAATGTAGTTGCACTACCAGAGTTGTCTTTGTATGTTGTTCCCCCTTGAGAAACATGAGACTAATGATGCTATTTTTTCCTCCATAGGTTCACTTTGGCAAAGGGGGCAGAGGCAAAATCCTGGCACACACACGCAAAGTGCAAAAGGATACAAAGCCAGCATCACCTACAGTGAGGCCAAAGCACTGTTGCAGTGATGCAATGCAGACACAGCATGCGAGGAGGTGGCACCTCACAGGAAGGAATGAGGTAAATGCTATGTAGTTGCACTACACAGGGCTGTTGGTGTTGTTGTTTCTTGAGAAACATGAAACTAATGTTACTTTGCTTCTATAGGTTTAGTTTGCTCAGCACAACAGGGTGACGGAGGCAAAATCCTGGCATGCAAACCGAAACTAACACAAAGCAAAAAAGGGGGCAGCAAAAACATCATCTACAGTGAAAACAAATCACTGTTCCAGCGGTGCTGTGGCACGTCAAAGGAAGCAATGAGGTAAATGCTATGTAGTTGCACTACACAAGGCTGTTGTCGTTGTTGCTTCTTGAGAAACATGGAACCAGTGTTGCTTTGTTTCTGTAGGTTGACTTTACAAAACACAACAGCGGCAAAGGGTGACGGAGGCAAAATCCTGACATGCAAACCTAAACACACACAAAGTGCAAAAGGGGCAAACAAAAACAAATCACTATTCCAGCGGTGCTGTGTCTGCAGGTGGAGAAGGAGGCGGCACCTCAAGCGTCAAAATGAGGTAAATGCTATGTAGTTGCACTACCAGAGTTGTCTTTGTATGCTGTTCCCCCTTGAGAAACATGAGACTAATGTTGCTTTTTTTCTGTAGGTTCACTTTGGCAAAGGGGGCAGAGGCAAAATCCTGGCACACACACGCAAAGTGCAAAAGGATACAAAGCCAGCATCACCTACAGTGAGGCCAAAGCACTGTTGCAGTGATGCAATGCAGACACAGCATGCGAGGAGGTGGCACCTCACAGGAAGGAATGAGGTAAATGCTATGTAGTTGCACTACACAGGGCTGTTGGTGTTGTTGTTTCTTGAGAAACATGAAACTAATGTTGCTTTGTTTCTGTAGGTTCAGTTTGCTCAGCACAACAGGGTGACGGAGGCAAAATCCTGGCACGTGAAAGGAAACAATGAGGTAAATGCTATGTAGTTGCACTACACAGGGCTTGTTGTCGTTGTTGCTTCTTGAGAAACATGGAACTAATGTTGCTTTGTTTCTGTAGGTTGACTTTACAAAACACAACAGCGGCAAAGGGTGACTGAGGCAAAATCCTGACATGCAAACCTAAACACACACAGTGCAAAAGGGGCAAACAAAAACAAGTCACTATTCCAGCGGTGCTGTGTCTGCAGGTGGAGAAGGAGGCGGCACCTCAAACGACAAAATGAGGTAAATGCGATGTAGTTGCACTACCAGAGTTGTCTTTGTATGTTGTTCCCCCTTGAGAAACATGAGACTAATGTTGCTTTTTTTTCCTCCGTAGGTTCACTTTGGCAAAGGGGGCAGAGGCAAAATCCTGGCACACAAACGCAAAGTGCAAAAGGATACAAAGCCAGCATCACCTACAGTGAGGCCAAAGCACTGTTGCAGTGATGCAATGCAGACACAGCATGCGAGGAGGTGGCACCTCACAGGAAGGAATGAGGTAAGTGCCACTACACAGGGCTGCTGTTGTTGTTGTTGTTTCTTGAGAAACATGGAACTAATGTTGCTTTGTTGCTGTAGGTTCAGTTTGCTCAGCACAACAGGGTGACGGAGGCAAAATCCTGGCATGCAAACCGAAACTAACACAAAATGCAAAAGCAAAAACTTTACCTACAGTGAGGACAAACCACTGATCCATTGATGCAGATGCAGGTAAATGCTATGTAATTGCACTGCACAGAATTGTTTGATGTTCATTCATTCAACTACTCAACTATGTGCACAAGTTTTAATATGTTGCTCAAGTTATGCCCAGTACCAAATGGTGGTTTTGTTTTTTCCATAGACACCCACATGTGGTTTTGGTAGAGCGCCTGTTTCATCACGGTTGTATACAGAAGGAGGACAACAGCATTAAGCTAAGTGCTCATTTTCATTATTCCAAGATTTTTTATCATTACTTTAATAATTTATCACAAGTAAGTGGCTTCTCTGTAGTCACAAACATTACACTAATACTGCTTTATTTTTGTATGTTTACTTTAGAAAAATGCAACCAAAACAATGGTGTAAGTCTACAGTAAAGACCCACGGATGGCAGCCACTCCACAGAGAAAGAGCAGAAGATTATCCTCACACAAAAAACAGCATTGTGACACAAAGCTAGAGGTGACACCTTCAATATTAGTACAAATTGAAGTTTCATTGCATTTGATCAACTGTTAAAATACGCAAAAGATATAGCACCAGCAACTTGTCTTCTTCACACTAGAAACCAGATGACCAGGAAGAAGAATCCACACTACAAAGACAATGCCAAAGAGAACAGCAATAGTTTCAGTAATAAACAGCAGCATTAATGACAATCCATGTGATAACAATAGCAGCTCTTGACTCTTGTCCTAAATGATGCCTTTTCAATAATTGCTGCAGCTCCACTGAGGACCGCAGGATCATCAATGGCTACCCATTGATACCCAACAATAGACGACAGCAAGTCCATCTGCACAGAAGAGACAACATTCTACACAACACTTCAAGTAACTATTAAATGCTAGGCATTTTTTCAAAACATAATCAAACATTATCAAACACTTCAGCTGATGATGCAATTTCTTGTCATTTACACACCAAAAACTAAAAGAACACGAGGAACTATACAGACTACAGGTGCGACAGCAAAGCACAAGAGCAGTTCCGCTGAAGAACAAGAGGATCATCTGTGAGAACCCAAGTACCAAAAGGCCTTTACAGAGGACTCCACTAAAGAACTGTCATCCCAACGCAGATCACTGAGGTAACATTAACCAATATACATAAAACAGACATTCAATTTGTTGTTATTGACTGTATATTTTAATGGGTGTATAAAAAATGTACAATGCTGTGGTATATATAGTTTTCTTTGACCATTACTGATGTATTTGCTTTGGTGTACTTTCAGACAAAGAAGACGATCTACATTCTACATATATTGCACACACGACATCCATTTCCTGACTGTCCGTCCTGGAAGAGGGATCCCTCCTCTGTTGCTCTTCCTGAGGTTTCTTCCATTTTTTCCCTTTGAAAAGGTTTTTTCGTGGGAGTTTTTCCTCATCCGAGTCGAGGGTCTAAGGACAGAGGGTGTCGGACGATGTACAGATTGTAAATCCCTTTAAGGCAAACTGGGATTCGTGTTGTTTGGCTGTATAAAGATAATTTGACTTGATTGTACCATTCTCAAACATTCATCCATTTGTTTTTTGTATTATTTTTTTCTCTTAATTTCTAAATATTTGTTAAAAATGTGAACGCTGCACTCTTGTGTTGACTTGAATAAATCTTATAATCTCTTGTAAAGTCAACGTTGTTATATCCATGACTACATAATAGATTTTTCATTCATTCACTATTGCCATTGTGGGATACGCAGGTAAGGTAACACCACACAGACACACAGACAGATAGTCACACACACGAGCAGACAGACAGATAGTCACACACGAGCAGACAGACTGAGACAGACAGACGGACATACAGACACACACACACACACACACACACACACAGATAGACAGTCGATCAATCAATCTTTATTTATATAGCGCCAATTCACAACAGCATTATCTCAAGACGCTTTACATAAAGAGCAGGTCTAGATCAAACTCTTTAATTAGAGAGAGACCCAACGATTCACAGACAGACAGACACAGATGATTGAATTGAATTGAATCGAAGACCCCTTCAACTTCAATTTGTGCTGGTCTTTGACCAGCACAAATTGAAGTTGAAGACACAGACACACACTTACTCA